>NW_010555324.1:0-48325 GCF_000687285.1 Phaethon lepturus | reverse complement strand
CACACACACACACACACACACACACTCACTCTTGTGGTTAGATTTTCTTTGTTTGTGTTTTATTGTTCCTTGAGATCCTTTGTGAATAAAAATAAATAAATCCAGGAGCCATATTTAATCCATTTATAGTGTGATGGATTATTAGCAAGAGTAGTAAAATTCATCTTCATGCAGGGGATCATCACCACAGTATGAACAACTTAAGAGATAACTTAGTGCCCTAATCTGTCTGCTGAAGTTAATACATAACTGTATGTAGGGTTTCTGGTAGAGGAGGAGAATAAATCCCCTTCACATCTGAAAGAATGTTCATTACTGACAGGAAAGAAGGAAGGAAAAAAGGGAGAAGCAGAACAAAACCTGAACAAAGACACTAAAGATCCTTTAATAATCAAAGGATTGGTGGCTTATTTACTCAGTGACAAATTTAAAATAATGTGTCTTGTCCCTAAAAGACTTTGCAGTGTTGGGTTTGGGGGATGAAAGGGAAAATAAAGAAGGAACTGATTAGTTAGACTGTCCTTAGCTGTTATGATAATGTGAGCAATTACAACGTGCCCTTTCCCTGTCTTTCATCTGTGGCACTGAATATTATTATCCCTAATAGCCATGTGATTTAATGATGGTGAAAAACAAACAAAACATCATTTTTGAATAACCACATTATGTTAAAATCACCGATGTTATAGAATTAGCATAGATTGAAATGTAACTGATTGTTTCACCAACTATGCTTTTCTTTTCTTGCTTTTAAGTTAATATATATAGGTATTTATGAAGTTTATTTCTCCCTAGGATGATGTTTTGCAAACCTTGACATTTACCTAAGTCATCATTCTGCTTTCATTTGCTGGTAAATGCAACTACATGAATACAGGCAGATGAGACTACTGACCCATAACTAGCTATACTGCCATTTTTAAACCTTTTGTTTTTCCAATGAGGCTATCCTAATCATCCTTGTATTTCTTCTTAAGTTGCTGTGCACAACTGAAGTCAAGGACAGAATTGTCCAATGGCTGATTGTAGGTTTGACTGTCCACTCTACTGGGATTTTCTTATGCCCAAGAAATTCATGAGCTCAGCTCTATCTTGCATCCCTGATTACATTTGCAGAGGTAGCCAGGGTACTTTTTAGTCATCAATGACATCTATACATCATACAGGAAAGAATGAGACACAAGAGAATTTTAAAAACATGTAATGAGTTAACTGACTCCTGCAGTCCTTAGAAGAAGATTTCTCTGTCATGTGTCATTGTTTTGCACAAATGCAAACATAACACCCTTGGTAAACTGAAACAAATAAGCAAATGTGTTTAATTATAAATTATACATCACATCACATTGTCCTTCTACATATCCTACAACAGTTGTTTCTTCATCTCATGCAAGTCAAAGCAAGTGTAAATAATCACAAAATCTGAATTTTAAAAATTAAGTTTCCTCAGCATGATGGAAGCTGACAATCATAGAATTTAGAACTAGTACACAGGCATTTGTACAAAGTTATCTTCTTTTCTTTGTAATAAATATGAACAGAGAAAATAAAGATTCAATGTCTGTTATTTCTAGATGGTTTCTGAGCAGCTGATATTAAGTATCTGTAAGCCAAGCAAAATGCCTTTAAGTCCATAAACCAGGTTGTTCTCAGTAAATGTGAGAAAAATTGGGGCCTGCCTTCCTCTAGAGGTAGGTAGCCATCTCAGAGCTGAAGTTTTAACTGGTATTTTTTGAAACTTGCCTTTCTGTACCTTATTTGGAGGTTCATCTTACACCTTCCTTGTTTGTAGACCGCTTGCTTAGATTGCAATTAGTCTACCTCAAGAGACCAAGCTTTTGTGCATGGAAATGGGGTGGGTTTGTACTTACCTGTCAACCTGCTACAACCAATCATGCTGCTGTAGGCACCTACTAGACTACATAAGTTGTAACTTTACAATTTACTAAATTATGTGTCTTGTACATGTCCAGACTAGTTCAGACTGTTTCCCATTAAAGCCACAGTGGGATCTAGAACTGTTTGCTTAAGTCCCCCAGGTAGGCAACCCCCTAGGTGTGTCAGGAGGCTGGGTATGCCTGTGCACACACACTTGGGAGCACTCAGCCAACAACCAAAGTGTGACAGCTTTTCTTTAGGGCACAAGTGGAGGCAGAGATTTTAGTACCTTACTTTTATACATCTTAGTGATTAGAACTTTTTCTAAGAAGGTGAAGACAGTGGGTTCAAATCAGTCCAAGAAATGCAAGCAGTATCTTCTCCTACACAACAGAGTTCAAAGCAGAACTGTCTTATCTGTCAGGATCTATGACTCCTTAGAAACATCAAGGATAACCATATTTACATTAATGGGATAGTAATATGTACCTTGTGCATGCTGTAAGACTGGCAACACAATGTAAACTTTATTCTACTGCTGTTACAAGATCTTGATTCAGTGTTGGTAGGTCAAACAAAAACAGTCTTTTCAGTTATAAAATAGGAAAAAATGCATACTTAATTTCTAAATGTACTAATTCTGAAATAAGAATAGACCAAACAAATGCCAACTGAGAATTTTCACTCATGTATAAAAAGTAGATTTCTTTACATGATACAATATAGCTGATAAAAAATAATCACTATTTATTATAATTAAGATAGCCAAAATAAATGCGCAGCTTTAAAATAGTTGCAGCTCTGAATGCTGTTCAGGTATACATTGATATTTACATAAGAGTTCTAGTTGGGTTTTTTGAGTGATTGTGGGTTTGGGTTTTGGTTTTTTTTCCCAAGATTAAAAATACCTTATACTCTGAAGGGAAAATATAATTGCTAATCCACTCAAGACAATCTTTGAAGTGTACCAAGTGGTATGCTTCGTTTATGTATTGTTCTCTCACTGCTTTTTGGTCTGCATGCATACAAGTAAGTGTACCTTTAGACCAGCTTCCTGGTTTTTGCTAATACAATTAATGACCTGAAAGGTTTTTAAAAGCTAGGTTAAGTTTATGCCTAGAATAGCAGCATATAGAAAATGTTTAGAATAGTAGTGTCTAAACACAGAATTGTAGTTCACAGAAAACTGTCCAATTACCATCTGTTTTTAGACTGGCCCAATTGTGTATGATTATCACTTTTATGTATTTTAACATTATGTGCATGCAGAAGACAGATATTGTACTCAGCAAAAGGATATAAATAAAAGACAATGGATTTTTTAGAAAAGAAAGGTCCTTTTTTTAATATACTTTGCTTCTTGCAAAATTACCCTGGAAATTAAACTCTTAAATACACACACAGAAATACACACACTTCAAGTTTGCTTTGTTATGTTTGTCAAGATTAACTAAGCATACCTCTTCAGCCCTTTTTATATGAGGTCCTACTGAAGACAACTGGCTTTTCTTGAGGCTGAGGGAGGAGGAGTGGAAGGTGGTTTGGGTTTTTTTACATCTTTAGGATGAGCAAATATTTATTTCCTTAGTTTATTCTTTTTTGGGACTGCCGTTGACAAATCCATCAGCAGTCACTATCAGGAAATACAGATTGCTAACACCAAGGTGGTTTTGGTTTTGTGCAAATGAAGAGTACTAGAGCTGGCACTACTTTATCAGAATTCAGAAAATAGGATTGTCAGCTTAACCAGGATGAGTGGCCAGGAGCTGATTACCTGGAATGCATTTAATAGCATTTAAATTCTATTTTATCAAGAGCTGTGAAACCTTGTATTGGATTATAGGGACAGCCGTATGCTGACTTGGCAGGGTTCTTCAAAATATTCCATTAATACTGTGACCAGAATTAGAGCCATACAGAGAAAACTAAAGCTGTAATAGTGCTTTTGGCACCTTTTTTGTGCATTTAGCACAACGTGGAACCCTTGCAAAGTGGGACATCAAGGGTTCTAGCTCACTGAAGTTCTAGCTTAATAAACTGTCATAAATGCTTGATATGCCAAAGGTCTTTAGGAAGAACCTATAATGATAATAGAACACTTTTGTCCTTAGCTTGTGTGACTAACAGAGAAGCTCTTTTGCTGCCTGAGAAATGAGACATATTCTGAAATGTAAGCAAGAATTCCGCATTTCCTACCAACCCACTCTCTACCTACTTAAGCCAGGACTAACCCTACACACCATTGTTTTTCCAACATTGAGGCCCAACAGAGCACCTCTTCTCATTGGCCTATCACTTGGGTCAGGAAGTTGTCATCGATGCTATGCAGGACCCCCCTGGATTGTTTATGCCCTGCTGTGTTGTCCCTTCAGCAGACAATGGGGTGATTGAAGTCCCCCAGGAGGACCAGGGCCTGTGAATGTGAGGCTGCTCCTAGCTGCCTGTAAAGGCCTTATCTACTCGTTCTTCCTGGTCAGGTGGTCTATAGCAGACACCAACTACAATGTCACCCTTGCCTGTTTTCTCTTTAATCCTCACCCATTATCTCTCAATTGGCTGATCATCCATTTCCAGGCAGACCTCCATGTATTCCAGCTTTCTCTCTTAGTGTGTTAAGCACCCTGTTTTTTATTTTTGACTCATGATTATCGAAGAGCTGAGTAAATATTGAGTATATCAAATAATGTGTCAGGAAACATTGATATATTGAGAGAAAACTCTTATTGAAAAGACCTGTTACTTCTTTTGACAAATACGTCACACAAGTTGATATATGTTTTAAAAGGAGCTGCTAATCCAGCCCTACAAGGGTTGAAGCTAGAGTAATATCTCCAGTTCACAAGCATTTGCAAGCTATTAAGGGCTTGTTGGATTTTGGGGAATGGAGATGGGAGTTATACAGGTTTGACTATATAGCTGGCAAGCAACAGGGTCTAAAGGAAATACCAGCTTGCATTTTATGTAGTTCTAAACTTTATACACCTGAGTCCAGAGAAGAACCTGTTGCTTGAATGCCTTTTGGTATAATTCCTGAAGTACAAGTAGAATCTTAGGATAAAGGTTGAAAAAGCTTTGTTTTGTTAGATGTAATGTGAACCCTTTCATCTCAGTCACTTCTTTTCTGATCAGATTGTCACAAAAAATTTTCAGCACTACGCCTGAACAACTTGGAGGGTGATTTTTTTTGTTTGGGGTTTTTTTTTGTTTTTCTTTTATTCTGAAGTCTTTGGAGTAGCTATACATACCTTGTCTATGTATTCATAGAGTTCTATTTTAGAAGGCTGCAGTTCCCTGTAAATTAAACCAATGGATATTAATGTATGAAGGGTTAGCAATTGCAGGTTAAAGTCTTTATTTCACCCGGATGAGGGAAATGAAGATTGATTTTTCCTTGTGCGTATGAGGCAATGGTTAGTGCTAGGAGCTACTTATTCAGTTAGAGAACAGTTAGTCATGAAAATCAGGTCTATTTATGTTGGTTTCTAGAGGTACTTCTCTCTACAGAGGGAAGAGTGTTAGAGATTTCCTGTGTATCCTTCCTTTCCCCATCTCCGATACCTAGGAACATGTACTAGGTGTGGAGAAGTTTTTGCAGCTATGTTAGGCAGAGGAAAGAGAATGTCTGTGAGTTTAAGAACAGCGTAAAGAGGAGTGGTCCCATACAGAAAAGACAAAAGGCATCCTATAACGGGAAGCAGGAGATGAGACACACACACATCCATGTTCTTAATAAAATCTGTGGCTTCTGCAAACCCCTGTAAAGTCAATGCATTCCTGCAGAAAATGAATTCTGCCTAATTATTTATGAAGAAGTCTTAAATTGGCTCTGAACCAAATCCAAAGGCTGTTAGAATAGGTAAGAGAGGTGAAAGGAGGATAAATTACTTACAAACTGCTTTTGGTCATTGCGTGTTAAGGATACTTACGCTCTATTCCTTGCTCAGCCAAGAAGTTCTTTTGAGCTCTTGGATAAGATACTTTTCTTTGTTGTGGCTCAGTTTAATGAGTAAAATTGGGGATTCTCCATTTTACCTTTTTTTAATCTTGTACTGTTTATAGTGTTCTTCACATACATTCACTGTACGGTTGCCTGTACAGCTTGTCTCTATAAAAAGTTCTGAGGGGAGGGGGTTGCTCACTATTAGGGGATGCAAATAATAATAAAATAACAGTCAAAAATGTTAATGGCTTGATGTTGTAAACCTGTGATTCTCTTTTGTAAAATGTTATGAGGTTAGAATAATGAGAATGGAAAAAGTCAATGGGGCAGAGAGTTGTAAAACATTAGGTATGTTTCAGAAAGTATTATCTAAATATTGTTGGTATAGTAAAACTTAGATTTATGACAGTTTAATGGGCATTAGGTGGCTAATTGGATTTTTTTATTAGCTTTGTTAAATGAGAGGGAGTTGTAAAGTACTAAGTAGGCAGTATTCAGGTTGTCAGAGTCTACCCAAACCCCAGCCCTCCAACACTAACCCTAAACTCAACCTCACCCTTGATGTCTAACAGCAGTGAATGTTTTGGGGCAAAGAATGCTTAACACTTTTACCTAGTCTTTCCCATTTATACTCAGAACGAGTCTGATTGCCTGTTCTGTTTCTTTTGTGATTTGGAGACTGAAAAGTATTGCCTAATCTCTGCCTTGCCTCTGTTGACGGTTTAACACAGAAATGACGTTAATTCATTGAGGGTACATTGGATTCAATGCAAGACTCACCACTTTCATTTCAGAATTCTGGGTGATTGGGGGGCAGGGAGAAGACCTATTTCAAAATGTGCTGGGTAGAGTTAAATAAGAACGAGTCTGCCTCTTTTTCCAGTGTTGGTTATGCTTTCACTTTCATTTTTATTAAGAAAAGCTTACATACTCTTTTGAACAAGAACAGGGACAGTTGTCTCATTTTGGTGTCTGCTTCACTGTCTGAAGTGAGAGAAGCACTTTCATAGAATCATTTAGGTTGGAAAAGACCCTTAAGATCATCGAGTCCAACCGTTAACCTAAGACTACCAAGTCCACCACTAAACTATGTCCCTAAATGCCACGTTCATTACACATTACATTAAAGGGAATAGTAACTCATTCAGACTAAAAGTTGGGGAACACAGGCAAGACCTTTAAAGAGGTGCATATGGAAGTGCGTGGTGCTCCATTCGTGTAGGAGAGTTGAGTTTTTTCATCTGTTCAATTAGAATCTAATTTTATGGTAAGTTGCATGTCTGTCTAGAGTTTTATATATTAACCAGATGCAGAAATTATTAAAGAATGGGGCAACAATATATTAACAGTAGTCCTGAGAGAATTATCTGTGTATTTTGTACTATGCTAATGAAATGAGAACTGTATTTTTAAGACACTAGTCTGTTAGATATCATTAATAACACTATTGCTGTCTACCACAGTACACAGTGTATATATATATGTGTGTGTGTGTGTGTGTGTATACACACACATACACTTTTTCTCCTAGTTGGTCCTGAGTAGGTCTCATTTGGAGTACTATATTTATTGAGTATAGCAATTTAAAATGACAAATTGAAGCTTAAATGACAGTTCAGAAAATGAAGCCTACAAGGAAGCCTACAAGTGCAGAACTGTATACAGCCATCATAAAAGAAAACAAAAGGGAGAAAGAAAATGGATAGTATAGAGAAAGGGAAATATTTATAAAATGGGCAAGATCCAGCAGTTGTTTGATAGTAGGAGCGGAGAAGGTAGGTAGTTATGGAGACTAAGAAAAAATATTAATAGAGAAATATATTAAAAGGCTTGGTCTCTAGAATGAATCCAGCATATTCTACAGCTGCTTTTGCTAGAGGAAGATGCTCTATTGCAGCAACCACCACCAAAGACTGACAAATAAACAGAGGTAATTTTTTTAAATTCATGTTTCATTAATGGGTTTATTATCAGTATGATTGTTCAAGTGATGCTGCAACATAAGCATAGATGTTTATTTTGTGGTGTCCTATCAAATATGTACTATCCCATTCTAAATGGTTTACTGAAGTAAAAATAAGAATTTGTGTGGTTCTCAAGATAGTGTTCTTCCACCGACTATACCAATTATCAGTTTCACTTTAAGGATAGTTTAAAGGTTCATGTTTACAGCTGCAGTGTCATGATTAAAGGTGCCAAAGAGGTTCTGTCTGTCAGGGAGTACTGCAAACCTCTGGAAAAATATTTTGTAGTGACTCATTTGTGCCTTAGTGATTTTTAAAATATTGGCAGATAAGTGAAAATGCGTCAGAGATAATTTATTGGTTAGTTAATACCATGTTTTTTCAAGTTTCCTGAGATAATGAGGGACATCTGTTTTGTATGCAATAAACCGCCTCCAGTTTGGCAACCTGTTAATTTACTTAAGTGCACATAGAAAAGCATGTGAATCAGTACATTTTGTGTAAAATGTGTCTCTGAATGCTCTGTTTTCATTCATGTTATCAAGCAGATTAACTCTATTAGTGGACTTATTTTTCTTCTAAGACATAATGGATAGGGTGCTGAACATCATTTAACATGAGAAATACTTAATCCTCCCCTCTTGGTTGTGATTTTGCAAGCTAAGGAGAAGTGATTTGTGCTAGAAGACTATAGATTAAGGAAAAAGAGCCTCAAGAGTCACTTCTGACAATCATATGTGCTCTCTTTCAGAGTGAATGCTCAGTCAGTTCTCTAGAGTAAGGTGTGCAAGGTCTAAATTGCTACAGGGACCCATGTTTTATGTGTTCTTTTTAAAAGCTCTTGTCCCTGACAGTTAGCACTATTAAAATATTGTGACCCCTTCTGGGAGGTCAGTCTTGGGTTTTAAATACGTCTTTTGTTTGAATAGCTAAAATGTACTTTATGTTTCAAATTACTATTGTTATGCTAGATTAATTGCTGATGTTTTTCTGAAATAATTTGGGCACCAGGATTAGCTGTCCCCTTATTGTGCTTTTGTGTATAACTGGGAAAGTGTATATAGAAGTAAGTGCTTTAATGCTGACAAATCTAGGAAAAAAAAAAAAAAAACCCTCCAAAACAGATAAATCCAGAAATTGCAAATCTTCTATGTATTTCAACATAATATATTAAATTATTTTCTGTATCTTCCAAGCATCTTTATAGATTTGCTTGGCTAGAATACTGATGAAATCTAAATGCAATTTATGTATAGATATCTCTTTACTTGTTCAGTGATACTCTCTTATAATGCTTTTCTACATGAGGTTCTTTCAAGATCAAGATATTACAGAGAGAAGATATTTAGTGAAATAAATGGCTACGTAAGAAATATAAAGTTTAATTTAATGTATGCATAAAGTAGAAAAGGTGTTGCTATTTATATCTAAAAACAAATAGAGTGGATTCCTTCATCAGAGAGTGCAAGCAAAATGGAAAAGAAATCTTCCTAGTCCAGAGGAAAATCAAAAGCTTTATATTGTTACTTATAAGAACGTCCAGGTTATGTGTTACAAACATTAAGGATGGTTATGAAATTGAGTACAATGTCTATATAAATAAGCTTTTACATTTTAAGTTTCTGCTCTGGATAGGAAAGCTGTAAGTGGACAAAAATTAGTTTAAGTAGAAATCAAAGGTATATAAATTGAATCACAGAATCATTAAGGTTGGAAAAGACCTTTAAGATCACAGAGTCCAACTGTCAGCCCAGCACCACCATGCCCACTAAACCATGTCTCGAAGTGCCATGTCTACACATTTTTTGAAAAATGTTACCTTCATTTTTATTGTTATGCAAAATAGGTGCTTGGTTTCAGGTTTTATATTATTATTATTACTATTGAGATCCTATCCTTTGTTTTCCCTTGTAACCCATTACTTTACTACAGTTTTTTTCCCCCCTCACCTCTCCCTGCACATCCAAAAAGAAAGAAAAGGAAAAGAAAAATACCCTAGTTGTTACATTCTAAATTCTACTGCAGGAATTATTTTCCTCACCAAATAATTAATATGATACCAACATAATGTGATAATTTGGCTATATAAGGGCTATATAAGATCTCCCAGAACTACTTTTTTAAGAACTGATTTAATAATTTCCTCTTCGTTAGTGGCCAAATTTATTTTCAGAGCAGCTTTTCAGCTGTTTCTATTGTTAAGTAAGAGGAGCACAGATGTGGACTCACAGTTTTGGCACCAATGCATTCACCATATAATTCACAAATACATATTCTCTAGAAACTGAACGCTATCTTTTAAAAAGAAATGCAAACAAGTTCATAAATGAATGTTGCTTTTCACTGCTGCAACCTCAAAAAAAGAGTTCATTTTTCATTCCCTATTGTCAGAGTTTATCTGTTGATCAACACACTTATGTTGATTGATTGGAAAACGGTTTCCAGTAAAGGAGACGAACTCTATTACTAAACAGTGCATCAGAATTCCTGTAATACTAAATAGTGCATCATCTTCAAATAACTTAACTTCTGAGAAAACAATTTTTTTCTCCACTTTACTGCAAGGTAAAATGATCACAAATGCTTATTTAACAATAGATTATTTCTTCCTCTTTTTTTTCTTTTTAATTACTGAATTACTCCCTGGCAAAATAGATTATGATGGAAGATATAATGTTGTAGCTGTCTGTCAAATCATCATTTTTAATTCTGAAGGACTGTGATTGTGATTACAAAAAGAAGCATTAGCATGCTTCCCAAATCTGTGACTTGGTATTCAAGGTCCAATTTTTCTGCAGCTTGAAACAATACCCTTCATTAGCAATTTATTATAGCCTGCCAGGTACAGTTAAAAAAAAAAAAAAAAAAAAAGGGGGTAATAAATACCAGATAAGAAAGGCAAAAGTATTCAGACTGTTAGGACAGATAATTGATAAAATATCTTTACAAGTCTAAATCCAAGGAAGGCTCATCTCTCAACTGCTTTTTCTAGCACGTGATAGGTATTTCTACCCAAAGTACTTTTAATTGTTTTTAATGCAGGCTACAAGGAATTTAAACAAATCTAAACACCTATGGTGGGATTAATTCACTTGGGTTTAGACATTTAGATCTCAACTCCTCTTATCAGCAATAAAGGGAACTACTTTGAGAAACTCTATTGACTTGTTTTCCTAAAGTACCTGCCTTCCCTAGAATGGAAGGGATTTGTGGCTGATGAATTTAGTCCTTATAAGGACAAGGCATTAAATTCTCACCCTTAGTGTCAAATAAAGTTGTTCTTTTAGTGTTGTATTTGGAAACCACAGATAATCTACGTTATGTGCCTTGAATTTTGTACTAGTAACTCATACTATCCGCCTCTTCTCTAATATAACTATAATAAAGAGTTTCTCTCTCTGAGATCCTAGACACCCGAATTTCTGAAGCCTTTACCTGTATAAGTTGATTTGCCGGCAGTGCGCTATAAAATGCCATTTTCTAGGCATCTGTTTTTAAGTTAGTTCTTCAAGCTGTTACTCAGAATGTAGCAGTTTAAATGTGCCTGTACTAGTTCAACATAAGAATTTGATTTTAGTTTATTGATGTCCTACTTTCCAAAAGGTTGCAAAATGATGGTTGTATTTGAAACTAGATAGTGGCCATCTGTACTTAGTGTGACATTTCAAATGGCCCTTCGGTGGAACAAATAATTTTAACTTCAGGAGACAGTACTTTTTAACAAAGTGATTGCCCTTTCAACAGTAACACTGTATGTCATAGCCTGTGGCCATTAGTTTTTAATTGTGTGACTACGATGAAGGCAATCTTGCTAAGATTTACCAAATGTATGTCTTAAGCTGTTAGGGATGAATAGTTATTTAAAATTATTTAAAATAAAATATACAATCTATTCAAAATATTGACTACCACCTATAATTTCCATTTGGAAAAGAATTATATTGACTGAGGTTTTTTATTTTAAAATATATATTTCAATACACTTCAGTCTGAGATTTTTAGAGGACTTGCCAAAATCAACACTTTTCTCTCAGAACTCTTCTTGCCTGTTCTCGCTTACTAGCAAATCTATTTCTACAGTCCTGAAATCTAAAGCGTTCTTAAGATCTGTGTCACTAGATTTTGAAGTATTCCATTTTCAATCAGAGGTTCTCGGAGCACTTATGAAACCTAGTGAGGCAGACAAAAGTGAGTTGTCACTTCTTTTTCATTGATAATTTTTGTATGTGAAAGAAATCAGTTGCTAATACCTGTCACTGCCCATCATAAGTGTCATCTCTGTATGACTACCCTCCCTCTAATAAGTCTGAATGTGACAGTCTGAAAAACTCTAAGCCCAACCTTCTTTCCTTGTTATGTGCTGTGATTTTTTAAATATACATATTTGGGATATTTGAAAGATGCAGGAGATGGAAAATAGGAGCTAACTTTTGCCATTTTTTCATTTCATTTCCGCATGATTCATTAGTCTAAAATTTAGTGAGATTTATGTTTACTTAGTTTTTCTGGATATACCCAGTGAGATTTTATGAAATTGGTTTTAAGTATATGGACTTGAAATGTTTGGTTTTCCTTTTAAATGCAAAAGGTTCATCTGCCCTGCTCACTAGGATTGTGAAATAACCTAGCAAAATGATAACTGCTTAAAAATTATTCAGTTTTGCTTTCAGACCAAAGTAACAAATATGTCTTGTAAGTGGGTTTTGGTTTCTTTGTGATTTAAAAAAAAAAAGTATTATTATTTAAAAAAAAAAAAAAAAAGAAGAAAACGACAGTGTTCAGTTTACATAGTTGCAGTGATTTAAGTTCTTCTTGAACTCACCATGGCATTTTCAGCAATAAGAAAGTAAATTAGATGCTCCACGTTTTAGCTCTGAAAGCCATGGGAGCAATGAGGTGGCAGTTTTGCAAAATACAAATTTATTTATACACACAAAACTAAACCAGGCTATTAGAGCTTTTTCTGGAGTATCTATTTTTAATATGTAATAATCCCTTTAGCAACACAGTGTTTCTGATGTCATACACGGTATATTGTAAGTGTAACTGAAATGCCTGAGGCTTTCTGCTTCCAGAAATTCAATTTCACATCTAGCCCAAAAAGATTCATCCATCATTGTGACATTAAATCCAGATCACCTTTTTTTAAAGCTGAAGCCTCGCTGCCTCCTGTCCTTGTAATCTCTTAGATTGCCTGTTACTTGCACCCTAGTTATGAAACTTAGATAAAGGTTGAGAGAGGGAGGGAACAGGTTGCAGCAAAGCACATGTGAATGAGCGGCTCAGCAGCTGACAGCTTAGGAAGAAATTGTTCCTCTTTACTTCCTATCTCTTCTCCTGCTGTTTGCCACTTACTCCTACTATCAGTTTCCAAAAACTTAAACTAAATCTGGATAAGTATATACCTCCTTTAGTTTTTCTGTATATTTCTGTTCTCCCTCTGCCCCTCTCTTAAAATAAAGCGTGTGTTAAGCTCCTCCAAAAGCTCGTTTATGTCTCTCTTTTTGCTATTCTTTCCCAGCCATGCTTTAAGGGCATATTTGTCAGGTGAGGTGTCATACTGCAGAGGTGAGGATGGCCAGGGCTGGCGGTGGGCATGGGGCCATCGGGGCGGTGCGGTGCCCTCCCTCCTCAACCAGTCAGGTGAGCTGAGCCGGGCTGGATCAGGGACGGTGACCAAGGTCAACCACAGCCCAGCCATCCCCAGGGGCTGCTGCAGGCCTGGGTCCAGCTGTGATTTCAGCCGCTGGATCATGACAGGAGGAGGGATCAGGGGTGGCGCTTGGATCAGTGGGGCCCGGGGCATGGCCAGAGCTTGCAGCAGCCCCCAAGGAGGCCCCTCTCCACCTGGGGCCGCTCCTGGCTGGCGCCTGGGCTGTGCCTGTTGCCACAGGACTGCCTTCCTGTGCTATGAAGCGTAGCTGTAATTCTCATCTGACGCCTGCGTCAAGTCCTTTGTTAACCTACCACAGAAGCTAGTTAGTGCTGATGGCCATGTTCCTTGATGTCACCAAGTCAAGGTGTTCAGACTTGAGAGCTCACCAGGTGCAAGAGAAGCCAGAACCAATGTGGTGTGTCTTCTACCCATCTTTCCTCTCTTATTAAAGATGTTTTATATTCCTCTCCCCTCCCCAAAAGGAAGCAGTATCATTTGTTCTTTACATTGTTGATCTTACTTTTGGGACCAGGGTTTGCTCTGGTTTGGCCAGTCATCTTGCTTATTATGTAGTGTCATCAGACATCTCTGCTGCTTGTTCAATGGGATTATTCTGGTGGTGCCAGGGACCCTTCCCACACTTCCTTCAGTATTATTGCATTTTACAAAATATCTTTCTTATTTTCTCTACGTGCTTAGTTCTTACCTTGCAGATTTTACTACTTGTACAGGTTTTCTTGTACCCAGTTTAAAGAAATGTGTTTTATGTAGATTAAGACATCAACATAAATTAAGAAGCCCACAGAGATTGCTGCTCATGGATGATCTCTGCAGAAAAGAAAATAAATTAATGAGTAAACTCATTTGCTTCTAAAGCTGGAAAATGTGACCAATAATAATCACGCAACTTAACCTATTTATTAGAATGTTTACTTTGCTCATACAAATAAAGTAAAAATATGTTTATTTCACAAGATATGCCCATAATTATGGACTATGTAGCCCACTTACCTATAAAGATAGTAAGCAACAAATACAATTGTAGGATTCAACGTTGGTCCTGATATGACTATTCCTTCTTTAGATTAACCAGAATGATTCAAAACAGAGAGCAGCTTAACATTATAGTGTTACATTTCACTTGAAGTCAATGGTGCTTGTTTGCCCCAGAATACTAATATTTTACTCCTTCTGCTAGTTCTTTAGTGTGTTTGAGTTGACTCTGGTGAGTTTTAAATAAAGGCAGCTCTGATTTTCTCCACCCTAGGAAAATCAATGCTTAGAATGTGCCTTCCTACTGCTGTACACTGCATTCTTCCTTTGTATTCACGCCACGTATTTTTCAATGAAAACTTCACTTTTTCAGCAGTCCAGGTGATTCTGATAATCTGATGGTCTCGATTAATTCTCATTTGAGATGAGTCCATGTTGAAGGTCTGTCCTAGGAGAGAAGCACTGTCTGTGATAAGAAAAAAATATTTTTCAAAAATTCATACTGCCTGAAAGGCTGTATAAGCATTGCACGAAAAACTACCAAGTACTTCTGGTGAAATGTATTTGTAGCCTTTAAGATGGTAATGTAGCAATATCCCATAATAAATTCAAATAGAATACATTTTCTTTTTAGAATATTTAATTCTGTTAATTTTAAACCCATTTCTTCTGTCTAGGCTACATTTATAATAGACTAACTCTTCTTGTCATGTAGAAAGAGGATTAGGAATGAGGATTAGGAATTAAATATTTATGAAAGAGTCCATAAGACTCTCAAGCAGAGTAAAAATCTTTGAAAGCCAATGACAGTGGGCTTTTTCTACTTACGTACGTCAAGAGTGGTGGCTTATATTTAGACTGCTCTCTAGTTGGTCTCAATTTCTTGGGTAACATGCTAATATAATGGCAACTGTGCAAAATACAATTCTATAGGTGTGTTTCAGGTTATCTCCTTCAGAAAAAACTTTCATCCTCCTAGCTAGATGTATAAACGGGGCTTTGCAGGCACTGCATCTTGTCCATGTGTGGGAGCATATGTGTGCAAGTCTGAACTAATCTGTTTAAGTGTGGGGCAAAATAGACTGAACTATACATGTTACATGATACATGTTTTGACCCTCATTTCACACTGTTGTAAAGAGATCATCTGCATCTGCTGAAAGAGATGAAACTGTAGGAAATTGTATTCAACAATTATATTACAATTAATGTAATGGAAATTAAATTAGCAGATACGTAAAAGCAATCCATTGGCATATAGTATGTTTTATTTACACTGTGCATATGTTTAAATTCAGAAGAACTGAGTAGACATCTTGAAATATCCTTCAAACAGCACTAAAGACGAGCAAATATTTGCAAATATGATTGAATTATGCAGCCATCAAATACAATTTTCTGTAATTAGTGGGTAAGCAGAAGTTGTTGATTTTGTAATTACATGACAATTCTAAAGGAAGTTACCCTTTAATTTGTCTTAGTAAATACCTCCAATGCAGTCAGAATTGAAATGCAACACAGTTGTACTTTGACTTGCAAGCTGTAAAGATAGCTAAGCTACAGGAAGAAAGATATGAGAAGGCAAAATATTCTGCCTTTGAGACATTCATATATTGCAAAAAGATTTACTTAATAATTATCTGGAATTTTGTCCTACCAGAACTGAAGCAGTGGCTCATTGACTGTCTCAGATATTCAGCGCTAAGGGGAAAAAGGTATTAAAGAAAGAAGAAAGGTATTAATTGCAATGTGAAACTCGGGAGGAATGTAGATACTTGTTAAAGTCTGGAGGGAAATGAGTGATGTGCAAAGCAGAGAAATAAGTTGACCAGAAAGATAATTGGTAGTAACAGGAAATAAAAAGTTCTTGCTTTACAATCTGTGGCATTTTGAAACAAAACAAACAAGAGGAAAGATAATCAAAAAAGGATATAGACAAAGTCAGCGTTGCTCCGAGAAAAAAATCTCAGAAAACTCAGAAATGTAGAACAAGTCTACAAGGAATAGATACAGTGACAGGGTGACTGATTTTTCAGTAATTTTTCTACATGAAATAGAAGAAATATAGAAATAATCAAAACTGTAAGTGGAGTGTAAGAATATATTAATCTTAAATATTTCAGAAGAGAGAGAGAGGTCGCTGGGTCAATTAGAATAGAATTATTTGTCAGCAGAACCTATGGGAAAAAATGTTTTGGATCATTACAAAACAAACTGAGCAGAATACGAGGAAATGCACCGAGACATATGCACTGCTGAATATCTGGATACCCCTCCATATTTTTTCCTATGAACTGGAAGTCTCTTCTGTCAAGAGACAAATGGAGAATGCAGCCATTTTGCTAGTTGTCTAACTGGCAAATGAATTGTCAAGCCTTGAAGGAGTTAAGTTAGAAGAACGATAAATGACTAGTGAATAATTTTCTTGTGCATAGCATAGACAAAGTGTACTGGCCTAAAGTGTTCTGTATGAATTTGATTATTTTCTGAAAAAATAAGTTACATGATTTATGCTAGTTTTGAAAGTGCAGTTAATATTACTTTCCATTTTTCAGTGATTTATCGTCTTCAGACATTCTTGCATTGTACATGGCCATACCTCTGAGGTATTGGTAGATATATTACATTATATAATTTTGGCCAGAAATAGCGTTTCCACTTTCTATCAGAGACAAAATTAAAGTTTGAAAGAATATCTAATTTGTAGTTTAAGACTGTATTAAGTGTAGTTATATGATACAATTATACAGGTATAATTTAAAGATTTTTTAAAATTCTTTGCTGTTGAATGGGTGTCATAGAAGAATTGTATTATCTGAAATTAATTAGTCTGAAGATGTCCAAGTGTGAGGCAAGAAAATTAAGCAAGAAGAATGTATGATTTCATACAGGCAGAGCTGAAAATTGACAGACTCACATGTGTGACCTTGGACTTGATTCATCTTTCATCTTCCATACAAAGAGGCTGGAAAAGAACCCATATATGTGCGCATAACTCAGAACTCTCTTTTTACTCTCATTAATGTGCGAGAACAATTCAACCGAATAGAAAATTACTTTTTTCCCTATGATTTGACTAGCATCAAATGTATTTTGTGTTATTAATTTAACTGTCCAAGTCCAGTTGTCCAAAGTAATGCAGTGGAGTCAGTGTATGCGTATGGCCCAAGCACATTTGTCTCAGAAACTTCAGTTTGTTGTTAATTTCGTTAAATCGGTATTGTGTAGGAAAGCTGGTTAAGGATTAAAGCTTTCATGTATTATTGTTCTCCTTGCAACTGATAGGACAACTGTAGTTGATAAGCAATGTTCTAAGAAAGTTTTGGAAGCTTTGTGGTATAAGCAAATCCCAGAAAAATGGTCAGAAAGATAGACTGAAGTATGTGAAGAGGGAGGTCTTCGGTGGAAATTTCAATTGTTCCCTTGGTAGCATTTTAAGCTATGCATGTATGTAAGAAAATGAAACACTGAGAAAGTGAGGAGGATAGGGAAGGAGGATGAAAAGAAAAAAGTTTCTGACCTCTAGCTCGTGAAGGTGAAAAAGCAGGAAGGGAACACACCCAATCAACTGTAGAAGAACAGTAAAAAAAAAAAAAAAGAACAAAGAGAGTACTTGGCATAGTGAAAAAGGTTTAGGGCAGGAGAGGATCCAAGCAAGAGAGGATTTTGTGAGTATGGGCAAAAAGTAGAGTTGCTTGGTTAAGAGAATGACAATATCAGAAAAAACCAGAGATCTATAGTTACAGAAGTCAGCATGATGCAGCCTTTCTCGTCCCAGTAATATGAGTAGGGGAAATGAACTGAGGGGTAAGCCAGAACTGCGGTATGCTTTACTCAGAGTGGACATAGAAGTGGCGGTAACAGACATCTCTTGAGAAGAAGAGCCAAACTGTGCCATTGTGCCCTATTTCTTCAATATAGGATCAAAGAATTCTCTTGAGAACACAGAGGTTTTGGCATCCAAAAATTAAATTATGAGATCAGGGTATATTTTAAGCAATAGTTACAACTTCAGTAATTAAAACATCTATCTAGTTTCAAATACTACTGAGATAGAAGTAGGCTCTTCTGGAAAATGTTATTTTTTCTGGTCAGTAGATGTCTTCCCACTGTCCACAACATCCATGTTGTTATGCCTGTATGACTGCTTTTACAACTGTTCATTTAAAATCAAGTCAGTTGATTTTAACATGATTCTTGAGATATTCTCAGTCTGTCTTCATGTGTATTTGTTCCGTAATCATTAAGTTTTTTTCATAGCATCTTCATGTGATGCACTGTGTCATAATGTTAATTTTTATCCTGAGGTTATGAGGGGAAATATGTTACTCATCTGTAATAAGTAGGCTGCCTTAGGTTCCATTGCAAAAGGTAAATAAAACTGAAGGTTTTAATGCTGGTCAGAATTCCAGAACAATAACACTTTTTGTATATATTGGTCCCTGGTAATCTAATTGAAACTGTAATTAAACTCTATTTTCTTTTAATAAAAAGACTGGTGGGGTAGCAACTGCCCCAAGGATTTCCTAAGTAGCAGGAAAATTGAGAAACAATTAATTCTCCTATCTTCTCTCCACACTAGCCTTTCTCCCTGCTACTCTATATATAGCTTTTGGCAGCAGCAGAGGCAGTCAGATTTCTTCATGTTCTCAGCTCAGCCATATTATTAATATGAATTCTTGCAGTAGTGAACATACTAGAGCTATTAAAGTTTGCCCCCAAATCTCAGAGTTGTTCTCATTGTTCCAGGTTGCTGGATATGTGATGGGGTGACAGTTTGTTTGAAGCTGTGAGAACATTTTAAAACCAAAAGTTGTTACTACATGTGAAGAAAAGCTTTTTTTTTTTGTTGTTGTTCTGTGTATCTTCTTGTATCTTTTTGATCCTCGTAGTGCCTCCTGTTACTGTCAATGGTAACACCTGTAATAGCATCCTCCGAATAGGGCACATCTATGAACATGTACACGCAGGAAATCCAAACTTACGTCTACTGGCCATGCCAAAAATATGTGGAATACTATAATAATCACCAGCTGCAAGTGACCGTATAGCAAAATACTGCACCCTCTACACGTACAAGCATTTCTCTGGGCTTTCATACCTACAGTTTTCCACATAAGTTTCCACTATTATTCACGTATGATTTTTTCTGCTAATAAAATCGTCCTCATAGTGAATATCTGTTTAAGTTCTTAAACTGACATCTGTTATGCCTGAGTGCCTTTGTTTTCTGTAAGCCTAAATGCATTGAAACATCTCTTTTGGGACATGCCGCTTTCTTCGCTGTTGTTTTTCTCTTCCTAACAGAAAGATCAAAGCAGTGGCTCAAAATGGAGAATAGTTAAAATTGGAATTATTTAGTTAAACCCTGGACCTTTAGTCACTTTTTATGATTGTACATGAATAATGTAGCTTGTTCCATGATTTAGATTTTGGGTGGGGTTTTTTGGTGCATTAGGATTTTTTTTTCTTTTTTAATTCTCTAATTATATGCAACATTTGGTCACAGTTGTCTATTCATTAATTTTGGGACACCCTATATGTGTGTATTTTTTGTGTGCAGAATATGGCTATACTGGCACACTTTGAAATAAATGTATTTTTTTAGTGACTATTTTTTAAAATTTTAAAATTACCTTATATTAATACATTCCATATACAAACATGTTTTCCCTTACTTTGAGATCTTAATCACCAGATAAACTTTCTTTCCTCACCACAATCTGGTATTTGCAGTGACACAGGCTTCCTTACAGCTATTCATGACTAACTTAAGTGACAAGACCTAAAAAAATACTGGCATGTGCTATTTACTGAGGGTAGCAAATGAGTGAATTGTTGTTTTCCTACACAGGTTATTAGTACTTGATATTTTGTAATGGCTAAAGTGAAGCTGAACTGAAACTACATAGAAAAAAGTTACATATTCAGAATGAGGAGAAAAGATTTTTAACGACAGCACCTACTTTGTAAGCTGTGTATGTTGAAACCTTACTGTGTCAGCTTTCCAAGGATGTCCAATGGCTGATTGACAGTCATTGCAATGATGACTGATAAGTGACTCTTCTTCTATTTTGAGGAGACTGGTTGAGAAGCTGAATTTTGAAATAAAGGCTGTCCTTGAAATAAGAATATTCCTAACTGTTGTAAGCAGGGTAGGATTTGTGGCATTCTGCTCCATATATATTTCCAAAATTTGTTCTTCCTTTTAGAAGAGCTAATGTGAACATCAAGTAAACTTTTTGTCAATTAACATTTTAATTGATTAACAAGTTTACTTAAAATGTCTCTGCAAAGGCCATGTGTTTTGTTCCTTTTGTCATTACACAGATATCATCCACAGCAATCGATGAAAATTGTGTCTGAGAGAAGACCATTGTCTATGACTATATAATCCCCGA
Source organism: Phaethon lepturus (assembly GCF_000687285.1). Classification (NCBI taxonomy): domain Eukaryota; kingdom Metazoa; phylum Chordata; class Aves; order Phaethontiformes; family Phaethontidae; genus Phaethon; species Phaethon lepturus. The sequence goes on along the minus strand of NW_010555324.1, from coordinate 27,493 downwards.
AACGTAAAGATTTGCGTCACAGTTCTGTTTATCTATATGTGGGAGTGGTTTGTTTTTTTCATTGTGATTCAGACACTTACCCTGAATTTGAGAGCTAGAACTGTCGACCGTGATGTTTGTCGTGGTTTAGCCCCAGCCGGCAACTAAGCACCACGCAGCTGGTCACTCACTCCCCCTCCCCCAGTGGGACGGGGGAGAGAATTAGGAAAAAAACTCCTGAGTTGAAATAAACACAGTTTAATAGGACAGAAAGAGAGAAGGAAACAACAACGATAACAACGATAATAATACCGACAAAGGAATGTACAAGAACAAGTGATGCCCAATACAGCAATTGCTCACCACCCAGCGATCGACAGCCCGTCCCCGAGCAGCGATTTCCGCCCCCCGGCCAACTCCAGTTTATGTACTGAGCATGATGTCATATGGTAGGGAATATCTCTTTGGCCAGTCCGGGTCAGCTGTCCCGGCTGTGTCCCCTTCCAGCTCCCCGTGCACCCCCAGCCTGCTCGCTGGCAGCCCAGCACAAGAAGCTGGACTCTCCTTGACTGCTCAGCAACAACCCAAAACATCAGCACATTATCAACAGTTTCTCATCCCAAATCCAAAACATAGTCTCACACTGGCTTCTGTGAAGAAAACCAACTCTATCCTGGCTGAAACCAGGACAATGTTGCATGGCAATAATAGTATATGGTAGTAGCACTCCATATAAAAATAATAAAGGAGTAGTGATTCCACATTAAGAAAATGAGAAAAGTATAGTAGGGTCTATGAGATTATTTAAGTTTGTGTCAACAATTCATAAAACCACTTAAAAACGTTGTTGTTTTCAAATTGTAAGGTTAATTCTGCCCATATTCCCACACTTACTAAAGCCTGTAGTTGCAAATTGCTCGGAAATACAAAGTAACTGTGTTTCACTGAGTTGTAACATTAGAAGAAAGGAAAAGGTTTTAACATTTATTTTGTGAGCCTGTGTGTACATCTACATATATATGTAGATGGACTAAGAGTACAGTTTAATTTTCTCAGCTGAAAACATGCCATTCAAAGACAGAAAGGCAGAATGCTGTGGGGAAAAAAAAAATTGAAAAAAATGGGGAGTGATATCTTTCAATTTTATAGTCAAAATAATATTAATCAGTGACCAGATAACATATCCAAGAGTCAGATAGGTAAAGTTCTAGTTCATTCTCATAGTTAAAAAGTGGATAAAATAATGCATACTCCTTTCAGTAAATCTTTAAGAACCCTTCTCCTGAAGTGCATAGCACAACTGAAGCGTAGCAATTGTGTCAAGACATTTTCAAGACAAATCAACTTGAAAATTTAGCAGAATTGTCTTTTAAACTATAAGAACATAGTCCTCTTCTCTCTTCTTCACTTCATTCCGACCTAATTTTCTCATCCAATACAGAATGTAATTTGAACTTTTGTTAACTTGATGCAATATCATCTTTCTTTATGTTGCAAGTAGTATGCAATAAAATAAATTACAGAAAGTGCAATGACTTTAAGATAATTCAAGCTGAAATTCAGGATTTTTATTTAAAAGATAATTATTTTGATTTATGGCATCTTACTATGAAGATTGCGTAGTATAAAAGAGTTGCAGAAGAGTTTAAAATTTATTTACTTACTTACAGATATTAACCAAGAAATGTATAAAGTGTATTAGGCTCTGCTCTCTTTAATACCTTCAACAGTAAATGGCCAGTGGGAAAAAAGGGTAGAAGACCTTAGACCGTCTTTCTGTTTAGACTGTTGATTTCAGTACTGATGAGCATTCAGTGTATAATGATGGAAGTCAACAAGTCTGTTTTCAGCATTTTCCATGGAAAAGAGGAATTATTCTCAGACTGAAAGTAGTGAGTGTATGTGTGTAAAACAATTTGTAGAAACCAATATTGGCTAGATTGAGTTTTGAGTTCAAAGATTTTTAACTAGTCAAAAGGAAGTGGTTTTGGATAGATTGTAGAAATCCATAATTCTTAGATTATTAACTGATTGCAGATCATTATGAATTAGAAAAGATCGGGTATGTCTTTCGGCCAGTAGGTGGCCCTATAGTGTATTAACTTAAATATGTTATAGTCCCAGGTAAACAACAGACAAGATGCTGTCACCAAAACCCTAGAAATATTAATCTCTACACTTGTGTAGTTTAGCATTTTTTAAAAATAAAAGCGTACTGTATAAAATGTACTTCGAGTTCATGTGCCAAGACAAAGTCCAAAAGAAGTGCTTTCCAAATTACTGCATTAAAAGATTATTTTTTTAGAAAATTCTCTAGTTTAACTGGGACTACAAACCATCATAAAATGGAACATTTTACTGTTAAATTTGAGATATGAAACGGTGATACTAAGCAAAAAATACTTGTTACAGTAACAACTTAATTTTTATCTCAATAAAACCACTTCATTTCCAAAACTGGTACTTTCAGAGGTAAGGGGAGAAGTTCTGAAGTTGATTCTTTATTGATGATACTGAGTAGTTGCCAAGCCACTCTCCATAATATTTGAAAAGTCATGGCAGTCAGGTGAAGTCCCCAGTGAGTGGCAAAAGGGAAGCATTGCACCCATTTTTTAAAAGGGTGGAAAGGAGGACCCTGGGAACTACTGCCCTGTCAGCCTCACCCCTATGCCTGGGAAGATCACGGAGCAGATCCTCCCAGAAGTTATGCACATGGTGGACAGGGAGGTGATTTGAGACAGCCAGCATATCTTCACCAGGAGCATGTCCTGTCTGACCAGCCTAGTGGCATTCTATGATGGAATGACTACATCAGTGCACAAGGCAAGAGCTATGGATGTTGTCTGTCAGGACTTTTGTAAGGCCTTTGCCATGGTCCCCCGCAACATCCTTCTCTCTCAATTGGAGAGATATGGATTTGACAGGTGGACTGTTGGGTGGATGAGGAATTGGTTGGATGTTCGCATCCTGAGGGTAGTGGTCAATGGCTCAATGTCCAGATGGAGACTGGTGACAAGCGGTGTCCCTCAGGAGCCCGTACTGGGACCAGTACTGTTTAATATCTTCATCCATGACATAGACAATTTGGGATCGAGTGTACCCTCAGCAAGTCTGCAGACACCACCAAGCTGAGTAGTGCAGTTGACATGCCTCAGGGACAGGATGCCATCCAGAGGGACCTGGACAAGCTTGAAGAATGGGCCTATATGAACCTCATGAGGTTCAACAAAGCCAAGTGCAGAATCCTGCACTGGGGCCAGGGCAACCCCTGGTATCAATATAGGCTGGGGGATGCAGGGATTGAGAGCAACCCTGCCGAGAAGGACTTGGGGGTACTGGTGGATGAAAAACTGGACATGAGCCAGCAATGTACACTCGTAGCCCAGAAGGCCAACCGTATCCTGGGCTGCATGCAAAGCAGTGTGGCCAACAGGTCAAGGGAGGTGATTCTGCCCCTCTACTCCACTCTCATGAGACCCCACCTGGAGTCCTGCATCCAGCTCTGGAGCCCTCAGCACAGGAAAGACGTGGACCTGCTGGAGCGGGTCCAGAGGAGGGCCACAAAAGTGATCAGAGGGCTGGAACACCTCTCCTATGAGGACAAGTGGAGAGGACTGGGGTTGTTGAGCCTGGAGAAGACAAGGCTCTGGGGAGACCTTATTGCAGCCTCTCAGGACCTAACGGGGTCTTATAAGAAAGATGAGGGCAGACTTTTTAGCAGGGCCTGCTGCAATAGGACAAGGGGTAATAATTTTAAACTAGAAGAGGGCAGATTTAGACTAGATATAGGGAAGAAATTTTTCAGAATGAGGGTGGTGAAACCCTGGCACAGGTTGCCCAGGGAGGTGGTAGATGCCTCATTTCTGGAAACATTCAAGGTCAGGTTGGACGGGGCTCTGAGCAACCTCATCTAGTTGTAGATGTTCCTGCTTTTTGCAGGGGCATTGAACAAGATGACCTTTGAATGTCCCTTCCAACCCAGACTACTCTATGATTCTCTGATGACTATAAAATGCATAGGGATAACACTTGTCAGATTTGTCTGCCACTTAGATCTGTGTCAGTCACGTGAAACTTCTTGGCCTTATTATTCACAAAAAAAAAGGACAGTGAATTCAGAGTGTGAGTATGTTCAAAACCAGGCAAAACTGTGATCTGGTATGTCCCTGACGTTTTTAGCTAATTTGCCTTTAAAGAGCTTTGGGAGAATTTGATACTGTATTTAGAAGAATGAGCACGCTAAGGAAAAGCCAGGCCCATTTTCTCTCTGGTAAGAAGTAGGAATGAGTTTTGTAGAAAAGTTTATAACTATAAATAAGCAGTGATACTTTCTGAGTTTCCGACAAAACATCCTTTATGTGTCCAAATGCCATGTGTTTTTTGTGACTGAATGACTTTCTGTCATACCTGTATCATCAATAATCTTACATTTTCATTTAATTTTGTTGTATTTTGCTAGTTCTGTTTATGCAGTCATAGTATGCCATCTGGTGACCTTGCAGTTCCACATTAAGTGTATCTATCATATTTGTCCTCCTCTTCTATCCTTAGGGAAGTATGATGAGATTTTTGTTTATTTTTTTTCAATTATTTGTAGTTCATGTGTACATAAACACACATACACATGAACTCTGGCGTATATATTTTTAGGAGAATCAAGACCACAGACATAGACCTAGAGGTGAAAACTAAGGAAATGGGGTTTCTGGAGGCTCTTGCTTTCTGGTCTTGATCTAAGTTTATGAAGTCTGTTTAGTGTACAGTCTCATGGTAATCTTACTATCAAAGCTTTCATTGCCTACAGTAGCAAAGCTACCAACTGTAGACTTCATCCGGAGCTTTGTTTTAAAGTGAGAGAAATTTTACCTGCCAGTAATCACTGAAGAACCATTGTCAAATTTACAACACTAAGGGAGTAAAAAAATGACAGCTTCACATATGTTCAGGGCTTTAATGTGTTTGGTTTTGGATTTTTTCTAGTGAAAGCACTGTGTTGGGTTCATTACCTGTCTTGGTGATGGGGCCAATCACCATCCAAAATTGGAAGAAAAAATGAAACTCTGTGTGTCTTCAGCATCTGTGGAAGTGGGAGCTTTTGAGAATTTGTATCAGGGGTTTAGAAATGTGGACTATGATATGTATTCCTTTATTACCTCTGAAGAGGCAATACATTGTCATGAAGTTTTGTAGATCATAACTAACACTAAAAAAAGTCAGAATTTTACTGTGAGAAGTATTTTGTAGAATGAACATTAAGCAGTAACTACGTCCATGGGTTATAATCCGTGGGTACGCAAGACTATTTATTCCATGTTGTTTATCAAACCTTGTACTGACTTTCTAATTTCATCTGTTCTAAGTGGCAGATGACCAAATAATTAAAGAAATAATGTGGATGCAGTTTCACACTTTAAAAGGGCAGGGGTCCTTTTGTCTTAAAAAAAAAAAAATCCCAACTTTTTGTGTTGGGTTTTGTTTTTGGGTTTTTTTTTTTTGGCCAGGAGAGTAATCAACACAAAACTGAGGGAGTGATACTTTATATGCTATATCCCTAACCTTGTGAGAATCAGTGGCCTCCTTTTTGGGGAAGGTATTCTGACTGGACCAGAGTGTGGGTATCTTATAAATTCCTTTGATTTCCAGTTGAAGCTGTTCTAGCTTATTTTAATATGTAATACTAAAAATAAGTTACAGAGAGTTTCCAGAAAAATGTTTTTTCTCCTCTTGCTCTTCTTCATAATCTTCCAGCTTAGCATATTTTACTGCTGTTTGCTCTTGTTTGCTTTGGCAGGGAAAATTAAAAATCAGTTCATGCATAACTGCTAACTGTACATGAAACAGTCTCAACAATGATACAGTCTTAACACTTCGAACCCCTTGGCACTCAGAAAAAAATAGATGGGGGGAAAATAGATGGGCAGCATATCGCTTTGAAGCTTTAAAGTCATGCACATTTCTTAGTCTGAATGAGATGTTTATGGTTGTAAACGTCACTATCAGTTATTATACTAGCCAGCAGAGAAAAACCAAACCTAGGACTGAAGGAGAATATAATTATAAAAATTAAAAATAGGTAAGTTTGATATTATTTGACATTTAAAATGAAAAGTGAAGGACCTGGAATGAAGTTGGCACTAGGATGAAAATTATTATGGGAACAGATGTGATATCAGCTAGACAGAGAAGGATCTAGATGCTTGGAATATGAGTAATATGATATATGTACAAATGTGGTTTACAGTAAGAAGCTAAGAAAATGAAATTCCTTTTTAGAAAATATTTACGTAACAGATCTGCTATATAACTCCAATATTCCAATTCCACACCTTCCCTTGAAAAGGGAAAAAAATTGTTTAAACCCCATAATGATTAGAAAGTGTTAGGAAACACATACAAAAATTAAATTGTTTTTTAAATAACAGTGTCTGTGGCTTTAAATAATTCATAAATGCCTTATAAGAAAAAATGGAACAGAATTGCAATCTGATGTGCCTAGTTATCTGTGTGGAAGATCAGAAGAAATTTTCTAATTCTCAGAGTTCAAGTAGAAGGAGCTTGTCATTTTAAGGCAAAGAATCCAAAGATTGGTTTGTATGACTTGTGTATTAATCTGAGGAAAAATCCCATTCTATTGGCTTACGCAACTGAGTTTCAAAAGCTCACGACTGTGAAACATTAATAATTTCTGGACTTCTGTAATTATTTATGCATGCCTGTTAAAAGTTGTAAAGCAGGGTTGAATCAATGGCAGTAAATGGCTTTTACCACATAGATGTTCCCATAGCGGAGGACAAAGTCTTCAATTTGTTATTATGAAAGTCAGAGGTGCCACACACAGTTGGAATGAGGAGTAGACATATATGTATCATAGCTACACGAGCCGCTATTCTTTCAAAATTTTCAGGGAATAATGAAAAATCTGAGAATTTTTCAGTTGAAGGAACTTCAACTTTAACAAAAAGCAATTATTATTTTTTTTTTCTTTGTCAGCTCACATCTCTTTGTCTGAAATCTGGTTTATCTCTTTAGAACAGCAATGGAATGTTTACTTTCATATTTGTCCATGGTGTTATATGATGAAGAATTTATGTCATTAAAATGTCATCATGTCATTGTATTATTAGAATAATGCCTGATCATTAGATATCACCAAATCATTGTGGAATTAATTTAAAGCACACTGGAGCCTGTTCCAAGTGAATCAAATTTAGGTGTAGTCACTGTCTTGTCTAAATACTTCCTTAGCTAACATTTTTCTTCTTCTTTCTCCTTTCTTTTCCTTTCTCCTTTCTTCTTCATATAAATAATTTTCTGTCTCAAACTGGCCTAGACAGAAACCTGTAATTCATTGGCATTTGTCAGGAAAAAAGGAGAAATGTTAAGGATTGCTGCTCTTGGAAACTGCAGCTGAAATTCAGTAGAACATTAAGCAATTAAGGAAATGCATTAAGCAGTTTTCTTAAAGTCCTGTTAACCTTCGTTTTGCTGATTGCAGGGCTTCTTGCTAGCTCTCACATTGCATGAATCTAGTAATAAAGCTTTGATTGATTGTAATGATGCAAGGATGATGTCTAACTTGGGAAGCAGTAAATGTAACTGGAAACTTGCATGCTTTTAAGTGATTTTTTTTTGAATCCCTGCTCCAAGCTAACTCTGAAGGCTTTTTTAATATTAGTACTTTTACCTTTTTTTTTGTGTAAATCAAAAGATGTCACATCCCTTTGAGTATTTTATTTACTACACATATATGACATATTTACAGTGGTTAATTAAAAGTGGGTTAACCCCTGCAGGCAGCTAAGAGCTGCACAGCTTCTCACTGCCCCCCCAAGCAGAGTGAGGGAGAGAATAAGAAGGGCAAAAGGAGGAAAACTCATGGATTGAGATAAAAACCGTTTAAGTGAAGCAAAAACTGCATGCACAAGCAAAGCAAAGTAAGGCTTTCCTTCACTACTTCTCATCGACAGGCAGATGTCCAGCCACTTCCAGGAAAGCAGGCCCTCAGCATGCATTACGGTTACTTGGGAAGACAGGCACCATAACCACAAACATCCCTCCTTCCTCTTCCTTTCCCTGAGCTTTTATTGCTGAGCATGACATCATAGGCCATGGAACATCTCTCTGGTCAGTTGGGGTCAACTGTCCCTGCTTTGTCCTCTGCCAACCCCTTGCCCACCTCCAGCCGACTTGCTGAAAAGAGAAGAGAGCCTTGAGGCTCTGCAAGCACTGCTCAGCAACAGCCAAAACACTAGTGCGTTATCAACACTGCTTCAGCCACAAATGCAAAGGAAAGTACAGGCGGCTATGAAGCAAGTTAGCTGTATTCCAGCCACACACAATAAAAATATTTATCTATAATTCTGTGTTTTATTGAAATGGCTGTTTAATATGGGCAATACCGAAGTTAGGTTTTATAATTTTGTAGTTTCCCAGTGTCCCTGGAACCAATTTTTTAAGTTAGATATTTGCCACCTTTCAGTCCTTGGGTATCAAGCTAGGTTTGAGAACGAGGTTATGTATGGTAGTTACTAGTTGAGCTGTTTCATCCCCGAGTTCCTCCTGAACTTGGTTGAGTAGTTGCACTTTTAGGTGATTCCTTCCTGCTCACCCTGTTGATTTGCTCCATAACTGCTTCCATCCGTGCTTTGATTTGAGACAAACCGTTTGGTGTGTCCTCCATAGAGAAGGCTTCTGATGCAAAGCTCCCCCATCGTAACATGGAAGCTAAAACTCTCTGTCACCTTAGCTTCTTAGGGTGCTTTCTATATCCTGTGATCACAGATTGGTCCTGTATGCTCTTTGGCAGGCTTTGGTTTCTGATGTGCTTTGGAAAGGATTGATGAATAGTTTTTATGTCTTTTCCAAGCTATTCCTCAGGCCTTTTTGTTTTTTTTTGACTGCCTCAGTCTATTGTTACATGTGACCTTGCAAAGTTTGTGATCCTTTCTATTATGAGGCAGCTTCAGCTTTTAAAAATAATCTTTATTCTCCCATTAGCTATGCTGTTTCATTTAGTCTTTCTCAAGTCTGTCTTGAGAAGGGGAGGTGTACAAATTTGCTCTGTCTTTGGTAGAGTTTCATTTAATAGTCTCCATGCTAGTGCAAAAGTATCAATTCCTAACCTATCTTTTTAGCTTCATTTTAAAATCTGGTTATTTTTCATCACTCGTGTTTCAGGCAATATAGAACCTCCTATGTATTGCAGCATTTCACGCAATTTCTATATTTTGAGAACACCAGATATGAAAGGAAGAGACATACATTTTGTTTAAGTGGGAGGTAGAAATCATCCGTTTGGGAGACAAGAGGAAGAGGGGAGTAGAGAAGGGATATTTGGAACAAAGTTTGTTCAGGAGACCCTTGTTTCATTTTTGTTTAAAAAATAAGACAGAATTTATGAGTTTCTTCTCTAATGATGCTTTTGGATAACGTATGCAGACCAAATTACTCAAGCGAATTGCTTATTCCTTCCTTGTTTTTAAAGGCTGATTTCTTTTAAAAATACAGCCCAAGGGAAGGCTGTCAAAAAAACTAGTAAAATATTTGTGTGCTTACTGCCACTTACTGTGAAAAAGCCTGCCTAAGAAAATACTGCTACTTAACAATCCCTGTGTTCTGTACAAAGGAACATCTAAATCTTTTTCCTCTATTTCACATCTGGCTAAATTTCCATATTTAAAATCAAAGAAACATTAAATTTATTGAGATTTACACAAAACTTTATAAGTTAATATGGAAAACAATTAGATTCCAAGTTTGCACTCTATTGTGAAAAAATCATTTCCTATCATAATATCTAAGTACTATAGATGTTTATAAATATTTGAAGTAGTTGTGGTTTGAGGACTGGCAGCTGTAGGAAGTTAGCGTATTTGAACTTTTGGTGAAGAAGCGGTGCCCTTAATTGGTCAAAATTCCTATTAACTCCAGTATTTCCTTTCCTGAGCTGTTTCAGTATAGGGTCTAGAACGCAAGACAACCTTCAGGTTAAAACAAGGGAAAAAAGACAAATGGAGCCACTAATGATTGTTTAAATATTAAATATGTTTTTAATGAGACTATACTGCAACTTAGTTTTCCACATTCTATTTAAAAAGAGGCTTGCATTAATACATACTTTTAATGTTAAGAAAGCTTCTCCCAAAGAGACAAATACTAATGAATACTACATACCTTTCATGGAAATCTTCACATTTCTAATGCCATTTTATTATACTGTATTCTGGAAAAGTTTATTTTTGATGATGATGAGAGGGAGGATTCCAATAAATGTGATTTACTAGCTTAATATAAAAATGCAATGTGTGACACTACAATATTTATAGTAAATCAACTGTAAATCATTTTCTGATTTTCACCTTTAGGAGAATCCTTAAAACATGTATTTCTTATCTGTGATGTTTAAAATATCACTGTAATAATAGTGTTCTTAAACACAAAAATACTGAAAATGTCTTTAAAATGAGATGATGAAAATTATTTCTGCATGTTCTAAAACTCATTCTAGTTTGTGACAAGATCATGTATTGTAGCGACATTTCATTTTTATAGAAATTGAAGGACACATCATCCCTTTATTTACTGTAGATTCCAATTGTATGTAGACAATGACATGTTTAAGTTTACCATTTTGATTCCAAGAATGCTTTACATGTATAAATATAAACCACCTGTGATGTTTAATTGTCTGTGCTTATGTATACATAACAGAATAGAGAGGTGTCTTCTGCATGTACATTGCTTAATTATGCATCACTTCCAGGATGGGTATAAAATAGCACAGCTTCCTGGTAGGCATAGAAATGCACCAAAAAGATAGTACGACATAAAAAATCCTGTTCTTGTCCTGAAAGTATGTTTGTCTTCCCCCTCACGCTGATAATCTGACTCTGAAAAGTTGTTAAGCTTATTAGCGTTTTGGAATGCTTTGTTCAAAGTTATGCAAGACACTTTCTGGTCTCTTTCTTTTTTGAAAGTGGTTGATGCATGACACATTTTACCATCTTTTATGTTATAGTGAAAAGATTAAATAATGAGCCAGGCAGCCAGGAAACCAAAGGATGTGCTGCTAGTTCTGGTAATGAGGCTGGTTTGCTAGTTCAGTTGTTGTGTTTTGTAGCTGGTTTTGTTCAGCAGAACTTTCGTTTAAACAGAAGACTGAAAAGATTTAATTATTTTGTCAGTTTTCTATCATCATCCATCATAATTTCAGTTAAAAAAAGGGGAAAAAAAAAGAATGAAAAAGTTATTTTAAAATAGAATTTGCTGAGACAGATGCAGAGGTCTGTTTATTTCAAAAAGCATTTATAAACAGAACATATTTTATTGCAAGTATTCTATTACTGAAAATTTACCCATGAACATAGATAAATTCTGCAGTTTAAAAACTAATAAAAATGAGTAAAACTTATCCTATCATGGATATTTACTCATATGAGCGCAGAAAAGGCTATGTTTTGAAATTATCTATCTTATGCTTAATCTACTTTGATTTGCACTTCATCGAAAGAGTGCTTCTGGAACTAGCAAATGCTGAATCTGTATGCAAGATTAAAAAAAAAACGAAAAGGAGAATTAAATACACCGTCCTTATAGCAAGTTATAAATAATATAATCAACTGAATATGCTATGTCCTTGTTAGAGAAGTATTAAAATCTGAGACACGTCTGGAAAGTCTTATATATAGTAATCTTATATCATTGATCCCTAGCCGCTTCTCCCAAACAGCATGCCCATGTGGGGTGAGAAGTTTAGACATTGTCTGTTCTGTGTGATATATGCCCTTTCTCTCCCTTGAGAGAAAATCACTAGAACAGCGATTTCCAAAACCTGAAACATTCCTCTGAATTCTTAAACATCGCAGGACATACACACACCTTCCATTCCAGTTCGTACATTTTTCCTCAGTCCAATCCTACAAAATGAGTTTGTTTTATAAGTTGTTTATTTCCTGTATGAAGAATTAGGTGATGACATTCTTGTGGTTAGAGTTGGGGCCATGGCTCTTGACTTACATGGGGAATCTGCAAAGTAGTGATCAGAGAACCTGACGTTAGTGAAAACTCAGGTCGAGACAGCTCAATTTTCTGGTGATTTCCAGGGATAAGACTCCCTGCCTATTTGACAGGCACAGTGCCTGTTTCAGTTCAGTTCCCTGTTTCAGGGAAAAAAACAGGTTAGCTGTAATAGTTGTCCATTGCTGTTAGGTAACTGGTATTGTGTATGTGTGTGAAACGATACATCTTCATTTTCTGAGGGAGCGTTTCTCATGCCTCATGTGTGATGTCTTATGAGAACTCATTTATCAATTTGTGTGAATCACACTTACATAGGTTTTATAATGTGAAAACGTAGCTGAAATAGCCCTGAAAGGAGCTATGTTAGTCGCAGGAGCAGCGCTGTATCAGTACAGTGCAGCCGAGCGCTTGGACCACAGCAGCAGCAATGATTTTTATTCTGATCAACGTTCTTCCACTTTTGTATGGGAAAGGCATGCAGGTGAGAGCAAAAAGTCGCTTCAAAGTTAAAAGGTGAGCACTGAAACATTTTAATGCAGTGTTCAAAACGGAGGGAAGTGACAGAGTGAATTAATGGTAAGCAAAATAGCTGTAGAAGGAAATGCATTCAAAAAGATAACAGCCAGGCAAGAGTGACTGCCAGAACATTCAGAATAATACTCAGAATTATAGTCAAATGTAGTCAAGAAAATACAGCCAAATTTTCAAAAGCAATCATTCCAGAAAAACAGAGAAGAGAGAGTTTAAGTGATAAAGAATAATGCTGATTTATACAACTAATTGTTCTTAAGTCCCTATTGCCATATTTTAAAATTGAATTACACCTACTGTCTTCAGGCTGAAATTCATAAATGGACCTCACTTCAGAAAATATTCCTGTTTTACCAAGGCTCTGAAATCCTGCATTGTGTAGTTTTGACTTCTTTTCTGCAATATTGCTAAGGAGTGGCTTCTTCAAAGAAAAAAGCACATGTTGCTGTCACAGGAAGGTTTTCCATTTGCATTTATGTTTCCCACAGAATATCTGTCTTTTAATTATACGTTAAATAATCTCAGTAGGTACTGTTTGTACAAAATCCTCGTGGAGAAAAAGCTGTGTAAACATGGTTATTAATACTATGTTTAACACACTGTTTCCTGTATGTTCCTTGATTCACACACTCAAAAAAAACAATTGTTGAGCAGACAGAACAAATATTTATTCCAGCAAGTGTACAGAAATTCAGAAAAAAAGGCTATGGCTTCACTAATGAAACTGTTAAAGGAACTATAAAGGCTTCTCAGTTTAGTTAACAATTTTATTTTTTCATTCTTCCAAAATAGTAACGTATTTTCTTCTTGGGAAGCTAGGAGTAATGTACACAGACTGATGAAAATAAGATCAGTTACTCAGGAATGAGAGATCAAAATCTGAAGTTACATAATATTATAACTCATTCTTGTGATATAAACTATTGTCTATTGATTAGCATACTCATTCCTCTGAGGCTATTCATAAAGAGCATACCTAACCCAAATTCCAGAGTAATGGCTCTGGCCACTTTCAAAATAGAAGTAATGAATTAGATTGCAGTGAATTCAGAATTTGCCTGCGAATGGACTTGCTAAGTTTTATTCAACTTGGGGAAAAAAAAAAAAATCCTAAAGGTATCTGAAGTCATTATTCCAAAAACAAGTTTTTAAATTTTCACAAAGTAAAATGCTTTTACCAATATGGGAGACAATGCTGGATGTTGCTAAATGCTGAGTGAACTAATGTAGTTTTCAAGTAGAAGACAAATATTCTACATCTCTAGACGTATGTATGCACATATTAAGATGCATGTACACACACACACGCAAGCGTCTGTGCACACACTCAAGCTTTATGTAGAGTTTAGCCGGTAAAATGAAACAGCTTGTTTTATGCTCCTGCCGTCAATAAGGATGTCAGGTTTTAGAACTTTGCTTCATTTAGGTCAGATTCAGTGGAGGCTCTGCACAGATTCCGTGCTGCGTAATATCAACGAGACTGGAAAGCCTGAGTTGTCACTTGCTATATGATAAAATCAGTTCTTTGGAAATGGGACTTGTTCTTCTCCTGGTATGTATTACATCTATTATTTGAAAGGTTTATAGACCTGTAGCCCCTGCAGTGCTGAACTGTTACGTTTTAGCACACGCAGCATTTGACTGAATGAGAAAATACTGACCATGAGAGAAGTGATTTTGTGCAAGTCTTACGTTTTACTTTGTTTTTTAAATCTAAATTTAGCTTTTGTGTATTTGTAATTCATTCCGGGTTACTTTCTGTATAGCAATGCTGAGTTGTTTTTGTTGTAACAGGAAAAGATGGAGGAAGCTGACTGCTTGTAACATGTAACTGACATGTTACTTGCATGAACAAAAATTACAGTGGCATTGTAGGAGTCAACCATTACTCTTGGAATTGTTGCTTCTTATATGCTTCACATATCAAAGGCCTGATACTGCTGTCCTGAAAACCCTGATAAAACCAGTGGTAGTCCTAGAAAGACTGATAATTTGGTGGAGCAAGCAAAAATACAAAATTTTCGAATTTCTCCATTTTTGTTGCCCGGTTGTGTCTCTTGGGAGTTTACAATAACCTTAAATGTCTTGAAGTACTACAGCAAAAAGGAGGGAGGTACTTGTCCATGAAGTTGATCTGTTTCTTACTGGGTGATGTGGGGAGTAATGTACACAGTTTCAGGCTGATGAAATAATCTTCTGTACTTCGTTAATCAAAAATCCTGAATACTCCTTCAGACACTTGCAGTCTGTGAGGAAAACACCTGTTCTTAATGAATTATAGTTACGATACCAGCTTTTAAAGCTATGAAATTAAACAAAGTTATTTTGGTTTAGGAAGGGGGGGATATACTGCAGTTCTGTACATGTGGTATAGAAGTTCATAAAAAAAAATCCTAAATATAAAAGGAGGAAGGTTATTGTGAAAGTCAGTTACCAGACCTGAATAAGTAATTTACAACATAGAACTTATTTCACCTAAAACATGTGGGATGGGAATCACAATTGCAAATAGCGAACATCATGCTAACAAGTTATTTGCTGGTTTAGTCAGTTGTCTTAGGGACACATCTTGAAGCTGTTTTAGTGATTTATCATCAGCAAAATGTAAATACTGCTTTATTTTACAGTTGTTTGCTATCAGCTACACCACCAGATAGGCCTATGTATTACTGAATTCACTAAGACAAGTTAAATGGCTGCGAAAAGGTCTTAAAAATGTCCTTAATGTTCAGTACTACCATATGAGTAGTAAAGCATTGGATTGCTGAGTAGAGGATCAGGGATTATGAAGGAGCAAAATATGCTGCAAAGAAAATTATTAGTACAATCTCTCTAGGCAAATAGAAATGAATGTTGTATTTGGGTGGCATGCCTAGAAGGTAAGTTCCATTACTCTGAATATTAACACCAAAATACTACTATACTAAATTAACAAATTAGCTTAGTGGTCAGGCTAGTCTAATAAAAAGTCTGGATGCAAGTCAGAGCTACATCCAAGGGCAGTAAAACCCTCACTATGAACAAATTGTCTTTTGTGCAGTGTCTGAGAAGTTTTGAAAGATGCTGTGAATTTCCCTTTTTTATGAGCAGAAGATAACATAAGATAGAGGGAAATTGATATTGCTTACCGTGTCCTAGGCATATACTGACTATCTGCTGGAACAGAGAAATCGTTTTCTTTGTGATTTGTGATTGTGCCAAAACAATTTTGGGATAGATAAGGACTTCCTTTGGAAACATAGCAAACAGGGTTCAGCTAAGCATGTGTGTATGTGTATGTTTTTAGTGAGTCTTGTCTGACTTAGAAACGTAAGAGTACCACTGCATGCTATTTTGAACAAAACAACGAATGGAGAATTATTTTAAGTGACTTTCAAGATTGCCATGGAATAAATTAGGAAAGTTCTGGGGGAGTCCTTGACATGGATATCTTTTGTAGGCAAAAAATACGCTGTCAGTGTATTTTGTGAGCTGATGCAATTCAGATAGGTAATGAGAAACTGGGAGACTGACAGGATAAGCTGCTGTTACAGTTACTCGTTTCTTGTATTGTTCCAACAGTATAGGTGACAAAAAGAAAGCACATAACAGCTGGAAATTGAACCGGGTACAAAAGAGGAATTTAAAAACATTACCTGAATTTTCAGTGATGCTGATAGGAAAACCAACTTGGATTGAGAGTGACAAGTGACATCAATGGCAGCAAGAGCTTCTGCCATTACATTAACAGTAGAAAGATGGTCAAGAACATGCAGGTCTGCTGATGAATAAGCCATTTCACAACAAGCAGATACAGCTAATGCTGAGGTAACAATGAGGTAATCAATACCTTCTTTGCCTAGACTGTCATTGACAAGGTCTCCTAGCCTTTGTACCTAGTGACAGGGTTCAAGAAGGAGAGGACCTACAAGTAATGGTCAAATACAGAATCTTTTGAGAAATCTTGACCAACACAAGTCTACAGGACCAGACAGGATGGGTCTGAGGGTGATGAGAGAGCTCTCTTGTATTATTGCAAGAGTACTCTCTATCAACTTTGAAAAGTAATGTACACGGGGGAAAAGTCCCAGTGACTGGATAAAGGCAAATACTACAGCCATCTTTAAACAAGAGCAAGAAGAATGATCTTAGGAATTACAGGAAACTTAGTCCCATTTTTGGTCCCACTTTAGTCCCAGGAAAAATCTTGGAACAAGTTCCTTCAGAAGCCATTTCTGGGCACATTAAGAAGAATAAGATGATTGGGAAGAGCCAGCAGTTTTTTAACAAGAATGGATTGTATTTGTACAGTCCAGGTGTATTCTGTGATGATGAGATCTGTGGATGTGGGGTTCCAGTGGATGTTCTCCGCTTTGACTTTAGCAAGGTTTTTGATGTGGTCTCCCATAGAATCCTTGTATCCAGGTTGGGATGTTATGCCTGGATGAGTTCATTCAATTAGGTGGATGAAAAACTGGCAGGATCATTTGTCTCAAAAGAAAGTAGTTAATGATGTGGAGTCTACCTGGAGGCTTATTTCCAAGTAGAGTTCTGGGTTCTGGCCTGTCTTGTTTGACAGTGACCTGGAGGAAGAGATAGTGCACCCTCCAGTTTGGTGTTGCAGCTGAAGGTCAGGGTTTTCATTCAGAGAAGCTTGAGCAGGCTGGAAACAGGATACAGCACTCCTTACATACCTGTACAGAATTTTTGATGGATAAATCAAATGGCTGATGATAACTTCTCACTTTCTTTCTCCCAAATCTCGCATTTCTAAGCAAGAGAGAATCCTGTCTAGTATTAGAAACTGATATCTTCAGATTAAAAACAAATAAAATGTGTGAAGCATAATGCAACATTAAAGCAAGGATAGTGACTAGTTCACAGTAGTCTCGATGAACTTAACCAATTGTATTTGTGAGGTTTCTTACCTTTTTTCATTAGTGGAAATTTTCATGTAACACTAATTTTTGGAAATTATTTGCACAAATTTGTTTCTTCAAAATCCAAGTGGTTTTAATATTTGTACTTTGTTTACTGATATATTAAGGACAAAGGCAGGATTAATGGTATGTGTTTTGCAATGATCTGGCAAAAGAATCATTGTTAATAATATAGAGTCTGTTTATTGATTTTCATTTAAGAAAACAAAAGAAAAAAAGAAAAGAAAGTGGAATAAATGCCAGAAGCAGTCTTTGTCTCATTTCTGTAGGGAGATAGAGTTGATTCACTAGCTCAAAGTGTAGTAAATTTAACAAAGCTGCTTGTATATAGGGAGCATATTGCAAAGCAGTCGATATAACTTGCCTGTTAAATCAGAGGAACTGAATAAACAATACTTAGATGTATTCCTCAATATAATTTTAGCTTCTATCAACACAATTTATAGAGATATTCATCAATCATTTTAACCTTTGTTATTGCACAATCTAAGTGTGTTTCCATTTTATTCTAAGAAATGAAATCAAAGATACTTAATTAACAAGCAAAATCTAATATTTTGCATTTTGTTTTCATCATTGATTCAAGAAAATGATCTAAATTAAATCTATAAAAAATATAAATGGTGTTGCACGGAGCAGCAGTAATATGAAATTGGAAAAATTAACTTGTTTAATGTGCTTGCTTATCTTTAGCATTTAGGTTTAGCTGTTCTTTGTTTTGGAGTTAGTTTGCAGTTTTGGATTTGTAAGGCAATGCCACATAAAGCTGTACTCTGCTGAAAATAACCTATAATATGCACAGGTGTGGCTAATCTGTTTGTTATACTCCCCTTTCTTTTCCTAAATCTTCAGGATTTTTTCCGTGTTGTGATTATGAAGCAGGTATTGCAGAGCATAGTTTAGTATTTAAAGCATGTTAGGACTCCAGTTCTGCTTCCAAAGTTGAATCAATGTCATATAGGAAGATTCCTTTAGGGTTTTTGTGTTTGTACTGCAAAGTGCAGTAACAGAGAGTCAGTTGGAAAGAAATGAAGGCAATGCAGATAACAGTCATCTTATTCAACTCATTTTTCTGGAAGCATCCATGGTTCATCAGAAAGGTCAATGAGGATTTTAGCATGATCATTCCCAAGGTAATGGAATGTGTTGTCCGCAAATCTCAATCTCCTGGTAGCACAGTCTCTTGCTTCCTCTCTCCTGTGCACAAACTAATCTTCTTTTAAGGAAGAGCTTTCTATAAACAGGCTCTACAACTTTGTCAACTTGTACAATATTCCATTCTTTGCCCGTGTTCAGAAGTAGGATTCTGTATACTTTTGAAATGTACATTTCTGAACATATATTCATACATATTTCAGTGATTTAGGCTTAAAAAAGAATACCAGATTAAAGTAACATGTACACTCATGCTGTGTGTATACATACCTCTCGTCACTCGAAGCATATGTTTATTTTTTGTTCCTTGTCCCTCATGTTTGGAGCATGAGCTTATTAGAGTCATGTATCTGTCATCATTACAGTATTTCTGAACTACTTTTGTGAAATAAATTAATTATTTTGGTTATTTTAAGTATCTGGGAATGGGACCTGTTACTAAAATAAATGACCAGCATTAAATTAGCAGCCAGTTTTCTGGAAGGGGACTTTTGAAGCTGAAGGGAAGAGATTAACTCCTTTGCAACTCTTTGCTCAGGGAGTTCAGCACTGAGACAGGCTTCTGCACCTTTTCCTCAAGGTATTGTGATGATAGGCACTGTGAGAGGTTTAAAACACAAGCACCCATATCAAAACAGTAGGAGACAGGAGCACCCGTATCAAAACAGGGAGGAGACCAACAAGGTCAAAAATAGATATCGCAGCAATCTGTACATATCATAGGAACACAGGAAGTTTGATGAGCTGGCTTCCTCCATCCGTCCTCTTCCACTGACACCAAAAAAGATTTTCTGAGCTAGATTTCTAAACTGGATTTCCTCAGTGCTCTACCTCATGGCCTGCATGCTGGATTGCTTTCATCGCTTTATCTCTTCCCTGTGAGACACTCCCTGAATAAAAATTTTATGAAACACACCTATCCAACAAAATGGATTTTATGGAATTTTCTCTTGTCTTAATAGGGTTTGTTGTTCCTGTAACTCTGCCTCACCATGAGAGACAGCATTTTCTACCTTTCTAGTTCCCTCAATGGAGGAAAAGAAGTCGAATTTATCTCTTGGTTCAGTTAAAGAGCTATCACTTACCCTGTTGGGATATCTCTATTTTTTTAATAAAAGATTGCCTTCAAATTCTTGAAGGCTTCTACTTGTGAAAGAGCTGCAGTCCTGTGGAAGACAGAATCTGAACCTGATATCCCTGGCAATCTGACTTCTACTTATTTACTTACAGTTATAGTCTAGTTAAGGTTACTCGTGTCAGTGAAAATGTCCTTTTTGATGACAGTTACTTCTGTCAGAAGGTTGAAAAGGAGTCAAACTTTCTGGTTATTTTCCTGTATACCATGTTCTTTCTGGATAAAGTATCCTGTAGAAGCTATTTACAGCACTCTTAAAGTGATTTGAGAATTCTAGCTGAGCCAAGAAATTAATTTACCTGTCTCCTTTTTCTAAACTTGATGCATACAGAGTTTGTCCTTCCTACTCTCAGTGTCATTTAGGGGATTGCATTTGGAGGTGTTTCTCTCACGTCTTCTTGAAATATTTAAAAATAATTCCAAGGCTGTTCCTTTGAAAGCTAAGAAGTTGGTGTAATCTCTGTGCTGAGACTCTAATTGAATAATGCTCGTTGTGAGATCTCCAAATTCATAGTGGAAGTGAGTGCACTTCTCTAGAGTTCAAACTAAATGGGAGGTACCACTGAGAAATTAATGTGACAACTGCCAAGGTGCCACCAGCTGTTCCACAACGAGTTTATCAAATCCCTTGCTGTCCTCAATCAGGTCAGGAATGAAACTGGAGTGTATTCCTCCTCTTTTCATTTTCTTTCAATGCAATATTTTGAGATGCACCTCCGGTGTTAATGTCTATCTGGTCTATCACTGGAATGCTAAAGAGATATTTTTCTGCTGTTAACTTGACTTATTTGAGATGTGCAATCATTGCATATTCATCACTTTCAATTTGTACTCCATCTGTCTCAAAGCGTTTCCAAGACCATCTACCTCTGGAATTCTGCTGATGAGAGGGACAGAGGGTTTTTGTTAGTTCATTTTGTCATATTTTCATGAGCTGACTGTAAGTAGTTAAGACAACAGAACAACTCTAGTGTCTAGTGATGCACACAGCAAATGAACACGTAACTTGACATCTCATGAGGCTGATAAATGTGCACAGGTTACTCATTAGTAAGGAAATCTTTCATCTTCTCTCCTTATATCTTTTGGCAGGGAAGACCCAGCACCAACTATTTGACTATTTATCCTTCACTGTTTTTGTATTTCTGATTTAGATTACCTACAGGTAATCAAGCTCTATAAATACAAGAGTGTTTATGAGGTAATCACTGAAGGTATCAGGATAAGAAAACCCACTTTTAGATGAGAAATTCCCTGATGTTTCATATGAAGTTTTCTGTCAAGAAGTGTATGCACTTTTTATTTAGCATTCCTCTAAAAAGTAGACCCTATAAAGACTGTCTTGAGCCTCCCTTAGCAACATACTAGATTTCCAGTGTTACCAAATCATTCTGCAATGAATGATGGTAGTATGGACACAGAAGTTTATCTTTCAGGTTTGAAATTATCTGCTATATAGTGTTTGCTTTTATGCAAAAACTGGCATATTGGGCTTATTTAGTATTATATTTCTGTAGGGTTTTTTTTTTTTTAGGGGGAAAAAAATGCTTAGAGCAGATTACGTTGCATGTACTGCTATAGAAGTCCAAAATGATAATCAGATTTCAGAATCTGCTTAGGTTCTTTCATTTTCTAATGTTAGTGCTGGCTTGCAAATCTAAACAATGTTAGCAGTTTAATTTCTTTGAACCTCCAATCTTCAAACCTAATTCAGTCTGCATAAATACAGATTAAATACCTTGGTTTATGTTGAAAAAAATAAATTGGTTTAATGTGATGAGTCTTCTGGCTTATGCTACTTTTTTTGTAAAGTACTGGTGTTCTAGTAAAATGTCGTAATCAGTGAAGTACATGTACATATTGTATTTTCTCCAAGCATGTAGTTTATGGGGAAAAGAAGGCTTTTATCTCTTTATATAGTAAATATATAACAGAAATAGAATGGAAAATGAATAATTCTTCAATTCATTCACAGCCTTTTCTTGCAAATAACTGAGCTGGGTCAAACACCTGTTTTTCAGTGGATTCACAGTTAGGATTGTATTGCTGCTTAGTCCTTGTTTAGGTTTTACTACTTGGTGCTTACCATGTGACTAAGGCAAGTCTGTATAATTAAAAAAGATGTACACCTGCCATTAGTTCAAGTGGTGATATTTTGTGAAGACAGGCAATTAAGTGTTTAATTTTATTATGCTAATTTTTTTCAGAAGATTCAGAAACAATAGTCTTTTTAGTGAAATATTTTAATGTAAATTTAAGCTACAAGGAAATTCATTCACTGTTTGCTGTGTTTTATCACCATAATCTGGACAGCGATAACTTGTTTGTTTGATGTTGAAGACCACATCTTTTCCTCATGTGATACCTTTAACTAAAAGGGCTTAGACTATCTTATGTTTATAGTTTTTTGTTTTCATTATGCTTACTACAAATAAATATTTCCAAGATGGATTTATAACAACAGTAAAGGGACAAAAATTAGTTTTATTCATATCCTGTAACAATTATATTAGATTTTTCATGGGGTTCTTTGTGTAGACTAGATTCTTCAAGTTGATTTGATGTACTAAAGAGGTTTTCCTGTTGAATGACATCTGTAGGATAAGGAAGACTAGAGATGATACATTTCATACTTAGAGAAGCAAAATGTTACAGAGACATGTTAAGGTGTCTACAAGCTATGTTAAAGCTGACTAACCAGTTAGTACAGAACTCGAACTCATTATAACGGTTGGTAGCCAGTTGCTTAGGTAGGAACAGCTTCCATTCAGGGCAAAACGGTAACTCTGTGTCTTCTGAGCCCCAACCCTAGAAAAGGAAGACTTATTTCTGCCTCTTTTTCATAACCTTATTTGGTTTTGATAAATCTTTTTCAGGGACAGTTTCACATATAACCCCCCTATATTTGTTTCCTATATACGTTTCCTATATTTGACACAGAAACATCTTCAGGGTTTTGTTAGTCCCTGTAGTTGCTTCTCTTGTAGTTAATTCAAATTCTTTATGGTTTTGGATCTGCAACCAAGAATAATACATTTCTGAAACAATTTTCCAACATTATTGCTTTCCTGAGTCAGTTTTCTGTATCAGTCAGCAATGGAGCTGAAACTTAAGTCCCAGCCATTGCTATTAGTCACATTGTTCCTGGAAAATAAATTTTTTAAAAAGAGTATATATTATTATATATGTGCACAAGTACTTAATTAATTAATGTCAGCAATTATTATATAATGTATCCAAACTGTGGAAAGGAACAGTTAATCATTTAGCTCTTCCTGGATTTCCTCAGGCAATGAGCTGGAAAAAATGTCATGGTTAATCATAATGGATTAGGTCAGTTAGGTAAAACTAGAGATTATTTATTAATTTGTTAGTTCAGTAGGCAGCATAAATAGTCATAAAAATTGAAAATATGTTGAAAGATCTATGGGAATTTCTGGGGGACTGCTTTAAAATTAAGAAAGGATTTTTATTTATGGTATCATTAGTTTTAATGTTCATGTATCATACTAGAAAAGAACTGTAGTGTTTCTAGCTATATATGTAACAACAATCTGCATTTTTCCTTAGAATGGTTTGAATGGGAGTTTTTAATATTACAAGCAATGGCCTCTGTTGCTTAAGGTGCTGGACCTTACCCTTTTCTATAAACCATATGGCAGGGGAGATGTGAGAAACTCAGTACTGAGTTTATATATAAGGTATGATTTAGTATGTAACAGAAATATAGCAGGTGAATATAGGTGGTTCCTACTCATGAACATGTGCAAAAAGTTAAGGATTAGGCCTAAGTATTATTTAATAAAGATGACTGTATCAATGAAATGGTGAGGAATCCAGCCAGGCAATAGGTAATGTGTGAGAAAGTAAAAATCCAAAATCAGACAAACATGAATATGGATATGTATGTGGATATAAGAACTATTATTTCATTCGTAATACATTCAATAATGGATAGAGCTTAATTTTCTGATGCAGCCAAGGTTTTTGCATCTTTTATCAAAACAGTCTCATTTTGAAATGTTGAATGTTCAGCACTTCTGTAAATTGAAACCTTTTAAGTTATCTCACAAATATAAATAAAATATATATCAATTATCAATATATATCAAGAGTCAAATATATATGAAATACATATCAAAATGGGTATCACAAATATATATCAAGTAGCTTGATATTTGGTTCTTGGGTGATAGCCTATTCATGTTAGGGTCCTTTTGCAGCTAACTGAAAAAAATAAAGAAAGGGCACTTGGAGTTTGTGACTCAACTGATACTTGTTAGATACCTATTTTAGGATACAATGAATTGTCGCTAAAAGTGTTTATTTCCTTCTGCTGACTATATGTCATTTGGGTCTTTACCTAAAATAGGTCATTTAAATTTGACCAGGTGAATTGACACCCACAGTGTTTCCAGTGCACTACAGTAATGGAGATAGTAGACCACTGTGGTCTGCAGATTACATTTTGGATAACTGTTAGTTATCCAAATAGTTTATAAAATTCAAACTAAGTTTTAATAATTTGTCTATCTTATTATCTAAGCTGACGCACAGAGATTACCTAAAAAGGAGCAAATATTTTGTCTGCGAATATTTCTAGTATTTTATTCTGTGTCAAAGCATGTCCCTAATTCTGTTGCAGTTTTGGGAAACCCTGCTGAGTCATATAGTACTCAGGTCCTAGAGCTGATTTCACTGATTTTGCTAGTAGCAGGCAACAGTGTTCTGTTCCCCACCTCCTGTCTGAGGGACGTGCTTAGAAAGAACTGTTGTACAGAAATACACGGCATAGGTCTGAGAGCTAATCAGAGAGCAATAAAATGTGTGGCCACTGACCTCATAAAACAAGTAACTCAAAATATCAATTATATCAGTGAAAGAAATACTTTCAATTTCCTGCAGCATGGAAAGGTTGAACACTTACTGAAGCATACAACAAATTTATTGCTATTTCCATTTCATAAAGGAAGAATTCATTACCCTACAGAGCTTTCTGCCTCACCAGTATTTTCTTCTCAAAACAAGAGTTATATAAAAGGTACGCTAGGATTGATTGATATTAATGAAGAGTTTTATAAAATCCCTTTGCTTTATTTTTTTTCCCTTTTATGGACTAAAACATTCAGAGTGAAAAAATAAACTGGTACATTTTTCCTAAACTTGTAAAGGGGTGTCACATCACATCTGACCAAAATAACCGTATAGCTAGAGATAATTGTTACAAATGCTGCTTGCAAATTTCAGCCTGAAGGTGAGAATGGCTCTGTAGTATGTTAAGATACTCATGTAAAAGAGAGAACACCTGGGTTCCAGTTCCTGTTCAGTGTATGTTTAATTTTTTATGCAAAGCAAAGATCCTCAGGAGAGAGATTGAGAGCACTCCACAGCAAATTATCCTGTAGCTTTGAGGTAGAAATTCTATCTTTAAAAATGAGCGGTCCAAATTCAAATCCCCTTGTGTGTTGACTCTCAAAATCTTGTTATGGGCAAAAGGGAATATCTATAAATGGCACTAAGAATTTTTTATTAGTCCTATTAGATTTTAACTGCTTGGTAGTCCCAACTAATTAAAAAAACACCTCGAAGTTGTTATATGAAAAACCTTCATGGCATTCATCACTTTTTGATAGTTTACTCCCTGGGTCCTAAGGCTGACAACTTCAGTACTCAGGAAGGGGGAGGTAAGGGTGTTTGTGACAAGTTATCAACATCTTGAGGTCTTTGCCTCAGAGTGGGACTTCATTCTCCTATTTCAAAAGGAGCATGAAGTTAATGTTTTCTTCCTACTCAGTCTTATGTACACACAGATTAATTTTTGTTTTCTTCTCCCTACCTACTGTGCCATCAGGAGGAAGGGGTGAAAGCTGCCCCACAGCCCCCCAGTGCCCCGGGGCCGTTTGTCCGGCAGGGAGTGCCTGGGGCTGTCAGCCCCTTCCCCGGGGGCACTCACAGGGCTGGAGCTCAGACAGGCTGGGCAACGGGCACTGGGCCACGGGGCGCCTGGTAAACCCAGCGCAGCCCCGCGCGGGCCGAGGGCCGCCCAGCCCAGTCCTGGGACCTGCCACAGCCCCGTGCTGCCCCCAGCAGTGGCAAAAATATTTACTGGGCCTCACAGGTGGTAAGAGACTGAATCTAAAAATTGTACATTCTGTGAGAGTGTGTTCACTGAACTTAAGTAAGTCTTGAAAAAATAGGGAGCATGCAGAGCAAGACTCAAAACAGTAGCACATCCCACTTAACACATACTGGGAGACTCCTGATATTTCATAGGAAGTCTGATAATTTAACAGTAAATACTTACTATTGAATGGATTGGCACAGAAGTTGTTTTGAGTGTTTCTTTGCCATCATTATGTATTTACAGTTTCAGCGACCGAGCAAGCTTATTATATATAATTGAATTGCCTAAAATTGCACACCTAGAAAATGAGGCTCATTCAATTTTTTTTCTGTCATTTCCCTTAATAAGTATAGAATTCAATGGCCCATTTCAGCCAGACCTGACACTATCATAGAGGCCTTAAAGACACAGTTATGCTTCTGAGTTTAGTCATACAGAACAATATGGAGAAAGGTGGAAGGGAAATTTCTTCAGGATACTACTTTCATAGGTGTGCTATTGATGGAGCAGCTTAGTTTAATGAATTATAACACTTTCTGTCATTTAATTTGTACAGTGTGTAAAAATATTTTTTTGTATGTGTATATTAATTCCTGCTTTCTATTTAAGTTTTTTTTTTCTTCTTCAAGAGATAAATGTATAATCACATGCGAGTATACTGGACAGTACTGGGAAGTGATGGGTGAACTAAGTTACTTTCTGTGAAAGAATGAACTAATGCCTGTGATTTGTCACAAACATGACCTTTTAGTTCCTTTATCTTTCCCATCAATAAGTCCTTTATGTCCATAAATTTGGATGCTATAGAAAGTCCTATGAAATTCTATGTATCTTTTCACCCATTTTTTCTTAGGGAACTATTTATGCTAGAGAAAAATAATTCAACAGAGTCATGGGAGAAGGAACTGGAAGTGACTGTGAAAGAATACATAATTTAGATTAAGTTCTAGTAAGGCTTGAATCAAAAGCATCAATTTCTCTTGTGTAACCTGAAACAATAATTAGTTTAGTTCAGCATTAGCTATCACTGCCACTGAAATAAGTGGTGCTGCTTTGTGGTTCCCCTTTTCTCTTACTGAAAGAAAGTAGGGTAGACTGTTTTGTTAAAATGAAGGGACAATACTGTTGAAAGGTGTATTTGGAAATATTTACACGAGTGATTGCAGAGAGAGGAAACATTTTAGAAAACAGTGTTGGAACAAAAAGATAGATAGGTAGGTAGATGTGTATATGTACAGATATATTAAAAAAACATATGTAGTCCACAGTATGTTATCCATATATATGCCAATACTACAGTCCTATATGTGCGATCATTATCATGTGATTTGTTGATCTAATTCGTTTATTTGTTTTTTAATAAGGTGTTTCTCTTAAGGAAAAAAATAGATGAGTCACATTTCACGTTTTAAAGAACAGAATTCTATAGTTAATATATTTCCAAGTGGATTTTCTATTTAGAATACTGTAATTGAATATTTTTGCTGGTAACATGGAGGAAATTCTGAGAAACTAACATTATTGGGGATGGGAGTAGGAAGACAGGAGATTTCTTCACAGGGAACTATAAATCAAAAGAGTCTAGAACTGGAGATTTTTTTTTTTAAATGCTGCATCACAAGGGGTCACAAG
>NW_010555323.1:167487-212637 GCF_000687285.1 Phaethon lepturus | reverse complement strand
GAAAGGGCAAAGCACATTCCAGCGGGTTCTCCGCATTTCTGGGGGAGGTCAGAAGGGGAAAAGGGTGAGGAGAAGTTGTAAGCTATGCTAGGACGTACTTTTCATGCTGACCTTGGATTTGGACTCACAACGCCAGACTGCGGCCCTTGCTCGGCCCCTAACTCTCCAGGGTATTCCCAAAACGAGTGACATTTATTTTTAGGCCCAGTCAGGCTGCGCTTATTCCTGTAAGTGCTGACCAGCTCGAGCAAAGGCTGAAGAATCACTTACAAATGCACTCTGCGATGCTGGAAACGGCTATGGCTACAAGGAACAATTTTTCTACAGTGAACATTTATTCGAAGGGGCGAGCCGCCATGCGGAGGTGCCGCCCAGGATTACTGCTGGCGGCCCGCCAGTTAGCAGTATTTGGTGCTGAGGCCATACGATTCTGCACAGCAAACCCGCCACTGCCAGCAGTAAGACTGAAACTAGTTCCTTCCACGCTACAGAAGGATTTACAGTTCAAGAAGATATTGCTGATCACTTCTACCTGAGTCTTGCTAAAACTGGATGTCAAATACTCTATGTCCTAGAGGGGTCCTTGGCTTCCTCTGAATTCCCTGGGCCTCACATATGACGTCCATATTTTTCTTGTATAAAGACCATCAGCCTGAACATCAGAGTCCTTCTAAGAAGGATCTCAGGACCCCAGAAAAACAATCTGTTCTTCTTGATGTTTTAGGAGAGGGCAAATGGTATATATAAAGCTTTGGACTCTGTCCATGATGAATCTCTCTGGGAGATGGGAAAAGCAGGCTGCGAGCACTGCATGTACTTTAGGAATGCCAGCAACTTCATTCCATAACCCATCATAAAGGTCACACTATGACCAATCAGTGGAAGTGGATGACTATCTTGAGCTAGAATTTCTGGGATGAATGGGGTTATCCTCCCTGTTGATGTGGCATGGAGTACTTTTGTATAAATACGGTAGTAACAAGCAGGTAGGATATTTTGGTAGTTATTAAGATGACGAACAACAGTACCTCTAAAGCCACTGAGAGATCAGTATTAGTTCTGGGGATTGTTAAATAAGCATAAATAACACAAAACCTAAATATCCCAGTTTGGTTTTAGATGCATTACTGAAATGTGTCTAGTTTTAAGAGGAGTTACATGAGACGACTCTTAACTCCTACTTCAGCACAGTGTGTCTGTAGCTGGAATGTACCATGCCTCTGCTGGAAGACTGCACTGGAACTCTCTCCCACATCCCTTTGGAAAACATGTTAGGAATGGAAGACGTTTAATTAAAGAAGAGGAAACCTGGTCAGGGTGATCTCAGGGACAGAACATGCAGGTTACAGGAAGCAAAACACTGATCTACACAGGAAATTTTGGGGATTCATTTATGGATCAGAAAATATTGGCTAGGAATAGAAAAAAAAGTATCAGAAGTGAGGCCCTTGCTGACCTCAGTGGAGACCATTGTTTGGTAAGGTTTCAAGGCTAGTGTCCCTGGACACCACTCCCCACCAGGATTCTGAGCCTCTGGTTTAATTGTACTTAGGGAGTTTCACAAAGAGGCATTTAAGCTTTGAATTTTAATCAATATTTGCCATGATTTGCAGCTGGATCTTCAGAGCAGTGAAATATCCCCCTTCAAGCACATTAGAATTGAGTGCCTTCTCTTTGATGCAAAACAGACTGTAAGGCATGGGTCTAGTTGCCAACTGTGCGGTCTATGTCAGGCCACTCCAGCAAACACTTACGCCCTATTTGACGATAAATGCCTAACTTGTTGCACGAGGGCCTGGAAAAGCCTTTTACTGCCTGAAAGATCAAAAGAGCTAAAGAACCACAGCTGGAGCCAAAGACACTTAAAGAGATTACAAGATTCTGTAAAGGAAATCTTGATGTTAGACTCACAAGAGGATTTGAAGGGTGCTAAGCAATTTTTTCTTTACTTGGTCAATACAGAGGTGCTTGAGCAGAAGTGGAGTTCTTTGGAAAATCTCGGTCCAGCAATTTCTGCTGAGGCTAGGAAAATCTTCTCCACTGTTTTAAAAAATCTAGCTGTTAATAGTCGAAGTAGATGTCCTAATATGAAAATTTGATCCCAAATATTTCCACATGAAGCTACACAGACAATATTTTATTACTTAATATGTAGCAAATTATTCCTCAGAAAAGCCAAGATTAAAAAGTATACCCATTGCAGCCTTCTTGTATTTCCAAAAACTTAAGTAGATTGAAGGACTGGGAATAGAAGCATCTGTACTATCAAGGCTTACAGGCTTCTTGTTTGAAGGATTGAGCCAAGATGGCTAAATTTTTCAAATAAAAAAAATTAAAATCCACATTTAAAAATTGAGACATTTTTGCAAAAAGTGCCTTGTTCAGCAGCTTTAATTATAAAGTTGTATTATCTCATTATTTGTTTTCAAGCTGCATTTTAAAATGCTGCTGGCAAAGGCAATGCATATTTCAGGAGCAAAATGGTAGCAGGCAAATTAGGATCTAGGGCTGCCATTACTGCCCCCATGTTCTAAGGTGCTAAGCTCTGGAATTTGTGTCTTCTACCACTCTAGTCCTTGGGCTCCATCAAACTGACAGTTTATTTCTTCCCTAACACACTGAACACCACATTATTTGAGCCCTGTGCACTGCAACACAACTCTATCAATATACCTCATTATTAACCAGCCGCACCAGCTGCCTCATCTGACCTAGTTGTCCAGCAACCCTGTCGATTCACTTCAAATGTCCAGGATTCCCTGCTGGCCTAATCAGGCATCCCTCATTACTTGGGAAATTTCTCTTTCTGTATTTTTATGTGCAGTAATCGCAAAACAAGCATAAGACCTTCTATTCTTCTATTTTTCGTACTTTGATCTAATTAGAACAGGTTCCAAGACTTTCAGTGCTAAAAGGGAGTATACATTTCATAACTGAATAATCTGGGCTCCCAAACTGCTGTTACCTTTGTAAGTTTACTTTATATATCAGGCAGCACCCTTTTAGGGTCATTTAAAGCCATATGTGTTGGGCAAAGATACTAATGACATATACTTCTAAGCAGCTGATACTATCAAAATATCAGAGAAATGAAACAAACGGAGAATTTCCAGTGAACGTACTGTTAGCTATGCATCTGCTTTTAGCTTGAAGATGTGTCAGCACCATTTTCTCCTCTGGCTACAATATTTTGGTAGCAGAAATATACATCAAATAGATAAGGTGGGGAAAAAACCCAAACCCTGCAAAAATCTCCACTTCAGGCATGTATCTGTACACCAAGGAATAGAAAAATATTCCCAACTTCCAGTGATTTCACTGTAAAATAAATACATACACAAACACAAACTAATAGACTTTGTCCCTCCCCCTAAAACTGTCTAAGTACACTCTAAAGCTGTTTAAAATTTAGTGAATTTACCTCTTCCTAATACACACACTAGAAATGCTAGATCCAGCAAGAAACCCTCCTAAGAGCTATAGACGCAACACGGCTTTTCTGATTGTCCACAACTCAGTGGACATATCTGGCATATGGGGAAACTAGGAGAAAAGAAGCAGAAGAGGGGGGAGGATTGTTCTACAGGATGAAGTCCCAAGAAAGAGAAGAGAGGTGCGGGATTCTGGCAGGAATCTGGGAAATTTGATATTTCTAGATAGTCATTTCTGCTTGTAGTAGCTCCAAAAACAACCTATTCATTCTTGCATGCTTTTAACCTTTCTCAAGAGTAGTATTTTTCAGACATCCAGCCAAATGAACATTTAGCAGACCACAAATAACAAATAGCTTATAGATTAATAGGAGCAAAATACTAATTTTCAAGGCAACCCCTCATCCCTACCCCAAAGTCAGAATAAAAATCTGTTCCTGTGATTCCCATCAGTTATCCACAGTAATTTAAATCATAAGAGAAGAGTATTTGGTTAGGTGGTCCACTACAAAACAGAGAGAGATTGGAAGAGCCTAAGAACATAAATGAGTTATATCACTTCCCTTGCACCAGCTGTTTGTACTGGCAAAAAGCTCTCTCATTCTAAGCCTATGGGCACATCTGAAGCTCAGAAATAAAAAAGCTAATCCATAGTAAGAATGTCTACATGAGCATCACCGACAAAGTCCCCACATGCTATCCTGTTTGTTTTTGTGTGTAAGAGTGAATTAATGGGGCTTCTTTATAGGAATGAGCTAGAAAACTGTCAAATACAAAAGCACATTTACAGCTATCAGAGCTAAGGAAATCATAGGGCTAAACCACCACAGCTCCCTGAGGTAAAGAATTTTTCAGGTGCTTGCCATAAGCTTATTATCTTTTCACATTCCTCCAAATCAAAGAGCATTTTGATGCTCCCAGTGCTAAGCAGCCACCCAGTATCGCTGGCCTGAAAGCATTCTTCCCATGCATTTCTACTGAACCGTCTCCTTCTCCTGGGAAGAAGGATCTAATAGTTTTTTTTGAAAGTCTGAAGATTGACATTTGTAGTCAACCCAGCTAAGGCTTTTTTATGTAAAGCTAAACTTATTTAATCCTAAAAGTCAGTCACATGGGAAGAAGTCTTTTTGAATCCTGAGGGATTTTGCAATCACAAACCTCATACTGACAAACTCAGTAGCAGAACTCCATCCAATAATTTGAGTGGAAGCAGGAATAGTTTACTGTCTTTGGTCTAAACCCATGCAGCAAATGTTTTTTGCATATTTATGATATACTAAAATGTACATAAGTTTTTGCTTATCTGTAAACATAGAGCAGGAAGGGTATCTTAGTCTCTCCTTTCTTCAGTGTATACAGCTAGGTAAATATACGTGTCATCAGTTTGTCCAAATGCTAGTGAAAACTCCATGACTACTGAATTCCTTCTTGGTAGTTGTATCCCAAGAAGTCTTATGCTGCCATACCATTTAGTGCTACTTTTTTAGAATGTACCAAGGACACACAGAGAGGCAACTCTCAGATATGTTGTCTAAGGGATCACTAGGCACATCTGTATATGAAATGTATGCCTTAGGAAACTTATGGGGAATAATTATATGGGAAAATTGAAGAATTTAGGAAGTGCTTAGACTCAGGACTGATTTGAATGTCCAGATCCTAAAAGACACCTGAAATGTGTGTCTATGTAATGAGGGTATGCCATACTGAGATAATTGATGGAAATAGTGTGTACTGGGCTAGCATAAAAATACTCTTTTAGGTGCAGCTAAAGTGTAACCGCATGAAGATCTGAATACTTCATGAATGTTGTTTTGTACCTAGCCTTACTGTTGACTGCACACTATCCTCTGTGGGAGCTGTACACCAAAGTTAACTGATGCATAACGATTGTTCCTATGATCTCCATTCCTATGTAATTACTCATAAATACATTTTCATATTGGATTCTTTAAGAAGTCATCAATTCTGGTCAACTTCAGAAGCAGACAGGACCCATTTCCAGTGCACTATTTTAATCACTTAGATGCTAGGCTACACTTGCCATTTCTGTTGAAAGATCCTACAAAGTAATTTAATTTATCCCTCAGCTAGCATAAGCACATTACACTCCCAAAGTCTGTAGCTAGTCCAGCTGCAAGTGACTTGGTGGTTGGAACTTCCTCCCTTGGTTTGCAAGAGGAGGATCCAACGCATAGTAGATTCACTGTCAAAAGGTTTCCCTTGCAAAGAGCATAAAGTTCTTTCCTGATAGCAAAGTAGTGAACCTAGTTCTGCCCTGGATAACCCGTCTTCTTTTAGTCTTTTCTGTTCCTCTTACAGACATAAATCAGTGCTTGGGGAGAACCTGCCTTTGCAGCTTGTATCCCGAGATAGCTGCTGTGCTTTTACCTTGGAGCTGTAAACAAAACAAAGCAAAGCAAAACCACACAAAGGAAAATGTTGTTCACTTCTTGGATGGCCGAATAATCCAGGATCATCCCAGCAATTACTTATCTCTCTGGAAGACATTCAAGATCTAAAGCGTATCACTTTATAAGACTCTTCGGTGAAGCAACTACAGCTTATTTTTGAGAATACACGGGGAACAGTACTACTACAGACCTTTAACAAGGACTTTTAACAGTGTATACACTGGTCTAAGGAAATTTATTTGACAAGCTGTAGAAGAAAACAGAGTTGTTAATGGATGAGTATAAGTTGGGTTATACAGACATGGTGATGAATTCCAACTAAAACCAATACATGATTTCCTGGGAAATTATATCAAGCCAAATATTGCAATTGCTGAGAAGAAACAAGAAACTATGTCCGTTCAGCATTGTGAACATCAGTCCCTGGTAAAATGTAGAGTGAAGAGAATTTACAGTGTGATGGTTGGGAAGAAGCTTACTCCAGTAGACTTTGAACAACATTCATTTACCTGTGTCTTCACACATAAAGTTACTTCTTTCATTAATCAACACTACCAAAAAGGGCACGATAAGTATCTGCATGTTCTCTTTTGTTGAGTTTGAGCACTTTTATATCCACCCCTAGCGTAACTGGGGTGTAAAAGTTAAGAACTGGAGTGACCTATTCAAACTCATATAGAAAAACTGTCATAAATCAGGGACTCATAAGCACATCTTCCAAATGACGGTTCATCCAGTGGTACAGCCCTGCACAGAACATTACTCTGCTTTGGGTTTTGGATTTCAAAATATGTTTTTTCTACTGTGGATTAACTTGGTATAATGTTATTCCCATACCAAAACTGAAAGAAAACAAGAAAAAAAAAAAGGTGGTTCCCATAGTGGAAGTTAAATCTTGACAGTGCAAAATGCTACTGGAGAATTTACTAGCCTGGACAAAGCCCTGAAGACTGCAGAGAAAAATATCTCAGTGCCAGCTGCTGCAGTTAAAATTAATTAGAAAGGAGTTAATAGTTTTGATCTGTAATTTCCCTCATGCTACAAGTCTTTGGGACTCCAGAATTGAGCCCTTCAGTCTCCTCTTCAGCCAAGAACAAGCCAAAATATTCCTCAGAATTAATACAAAAGTTGCCTCACAGCCATGCTGAAAAAGCTTGGCCAAGTTCCCCATCAGCAAAATGAGCTGCTGTTGGGTACACTAAGGTTTTGTGTAATACCTAGTTACCTGTAGAGGAAAAATGTTATGTAGGAGACTGTTACTGATGAGTAGATCACTACTAAGTAGGCTGCTGATAGGTTCTGCCAAATTACCATTGGGAAGAGGTAGAAAATCCTAGGTAGAAATCCTGATATCGAGTAAACATAAATACAGCCACAACCCTTCCTCTGAAAAGGAAAAAAGGGAATGTCAATCTTTTGAGCAGTATGTTAGGTGTTGTTCTCTCACATCAGTTCAGAGGATGTGAGATGCTCTTTCCTTTTGATGGTACTAATGTTTAAATGCACCAGAATCCCCTTGAGACCTCAAGCAGAGGTGTTTGGAGACAGAATGGCAATGACTCTTAATCCGTGCTTTGAAGTCAATTCTCCTACTAGGCAGCACTTGTAACTGCATCAGAAATACAATAGAGCCAACTAACGTGTGAACTATCTAGCTCTGAAGCACTGCAGGGGACCCCTTTGTATAGCAGCTTTCAACATGTGAGCTAGTTCTTGTCTATCATTTGGAAAAGACAGGAAGGGATAGTGCTGTGATTCAGGCATTTTGGGGATGGATTTTTGGCAGGACTTCTTGTTTGTTTTTATGGGCAAGTTTAATACTGGCTGGGAAGTGCTGAAGCATAAAGAGAGGAGGTCGTTTTTGCAGATTTCCTTTTGAAAGTTCAGGATTACAGTGGTGAAAGGCTGCTGCAGGCAAGTTTGAATCCTCTTTTTCAACGTAGTGAATGACTGGAATAAAGTCTACTGAGATTCAGAAGCCAAAACTTTAAGCTGTTTATCGGAGGTTGCAAGAAAGTGGCTGGGAAGGGTATTTGCTCTGTTTTCATAACAGAT
The DNA here is from genome assembly GCF_000687285.1 of Phaethon lepturus. Taxonomy (NCBI): domain Eukaryota; kingdom Metazoa; phylum Chordata; class Aves; order Phaethontiformes; family Phaethontidae; genus Phaethon; species Phaethon lepturus. The sequence goes on along the minus strand of NW_010555323.1, from coordinate 204,737 downwards.
TGGATTAGAAGAGAAACAGATCTCATTCCAAAAGTTAACCTACTTTAATATCGATGATAATGATGATACTTGGGTGTATTTCAGAAGCACAGGTAAAGATAGTATGTCCGTGAATAAAGCTGAGGAGCTGGACACCAGAATTCTTCAGGTCTACTCAGATTTTAAGGACTTTTTGAGCAAAAATTCAGGATGACTGACTTCTGTTACTGATTAATTTTGCTTACCTCATCAGTAAATTAGGTGGCCTTGGCATCCTTTCTTCTTTATCTTCACACCGTGATAAGATAATGTATGTCCCACTATCACAAATGTTTAATTTTTTTTTTTTTAGTTAGAGGAATTGGAGCACTAACTTTCAAAATGTATGTTTTTGGGTTTTTTGTTTGTTTGTTTGTTTTTTACTAAAAACAACAGTTAATATTCATAGACCAGGGCAGGTCAGATTGCTGCTGAATCAATATTTAAAGAGATATACAGTTATACACTTGAATATGTTTTCCATATGACTGCTTACTGTATTACCTAAAATATTTACATTTAATTTTTAGGGTCATTGTTAGAAAATCAGCTGAAAGATGACTTTGCATAGCTATTAACCATCATGTCTGAGCTTCATGGTTTAGTAATTCACAGAAGCATAACAATCATGAATACCTGTGAAATGAAAGTTAACCGCAGATCAAGTCTAATAGGATGGAAAGTTAATTAAAAGAAGCTAAAAAAAAATCTTATCATATTAGGCTTTCCTCTGCTATGAAGTAAGACGTTATATGGTTAGATTTTAATAGAAAAGTCTATTACTTTCTCATAGACTCTCATTTCATTATCTGTATGAGACATAAAATTTTCTCATACAGACTTTTTTTCCCTGATGAATTCATTATTCCTATTCATATTCTTATTCTAATTGATGGTCTTAAGCACAATCAAAACAGAGATGGAACTGGAAATGTTATGTTAAAAGAACAAATACTTTATTTGGGTAATTCTGCTATTGGCAAAATTTGCAGCTTTGAACTTTGTGAATGAATTAAAAAGGTGTTCAAATTCTAACCTTAGTTCCCTGAGACTTACTGGTTTATTAAGGTATAAATGAACAACACTTTTGAAGTTAGAAGAAAAGTTTTGCCTTTGAAAGACTCATAAACACTTGAGCCTGTCTGTGTTCTTCCTTGCCTTTTGCAAAAGGACACTAAACATGGACAGGCACATGGACCAACATTATGCTGAAGAACTGGCAGATTTGCCTGTTATTTCCAGTGCCCAAACAATGCATGCTAGTCTATAATGTTAAATATAAATGTTTAATGCAAGTGGCTTCTTTACAAGGGCATGCAACAATAGGAGAAGGAGTAATGGCTTTAAACTGAAAGAGGATAGATTTGGATTAGATATACGGAAGAAATTCTTCACGACAAGGGTGGTGAAGCATTAGAACAGGTTGCCTAGAGAAGTTGTGGATGCCCCATCCCTGGAAGAGTTCAAGACCAGTTTGGATGGGGCTTTGAGTAACCCGCTCTAGTGGAAGGTGTCCCTATTAAAATGGCAGGTGGGTTTGAACTAGATGATCTTTAAGGTCCCTTCCAACCCAAACCATTCTATGATTCTATGATTCTGTGACTTTTCATAACCTTCCATGGCACTGAGTTATCCATCAAAATGGAAGCATGCCAGAAGACAATTTATCAACTGCTTGATTTCTACTACATGTTACACAGGTACATGTGAAGGACACTCCTCTCAGCTTCTAATCATTTCAGGTGCCTCACTCTTGGATATGTGAAAGCCCCAATGTTTTCAGAAGTTTGTCTTTGCTTGTTTATTGGCTAATGAATCCCTACAAGACACTCAAATAAATAACTTTGATGTAAGTTGCCATCGCCGCATTATAGCTCCATCACAATTCCTTATCTTATTTCACTGTCTGGTGGTTTAGTAGTGGTAAACTCAGCTGAAAAATCCAGAGAAAGGGAACGAAGTGGCAATTCAAACATATAACTACAAACAGAGGAATTCAGCACAGAAGCACTAAGCTTTGGGACGACAGCTGTATGTGCTCTGTGTTCATAGGTAGGAGGGCAGTGCATGGAGCCAACTGGAAAAGTACTTCATTTCTGCTCTTTCCTCAGCTTCACCTTTCTCTTAGAAAAATACATTCTACTATGAAAACCCTGCCATGGGGTTCCATGCTTATTATGTCTCAGTGGATGCATTTCCAACTTGAAAAATACCTGATCTATTTCCAGCTTGAAAGATATTCTTCATACCAACTCTCTGCCAACCCAAGTTTTGGATTTGAGAGTCAAGTTCAGGTCTCCTATCATCACCACTCATAAGGAAAGACTGTAGGTCAACATATGCCCTCAGCAACCTTGTAGCTACCCTATTGACTTCAGTGGTTTTACAGAAATATGATTGACTGAACTTATAAATTCGACATAGGTAAATGACTCCACTGGAGAAGTGAGAAACAGTTTGGAACGCAGCCCCCAACCCCAGCACTGTGTGGGCTCCACAGGGACCAACAGGATACAAATCCATTAAAGCCAGGGGACTGGACTCTAAAAGCAAATACACGTATCAGTGAGTATGAGGAAAGACTATTTGTTTGCTCACCTACAGCATTCAGGTATAGCTGTGGGTGAAATTGTTCCTTTTGTTTTAACAAATATGGTTTTTCATACTGAAAAAATAATTTTACTGAGAAAAACTCCGCTTTACTAGTGAAATTCTTCTTTTAACCTCAGCAGTAATTTTTCCACCTCTGCAACTGTTAAGTGCCCTACAAATCCTTTTCTCCACAGGTCTCTCAAACCTCCTCCATGTTTCTCTCAACTAAAGCTTGTCAGTGAGTCACCTAAGGAGGCATCCTTCTAACCTCTCTGATTACAATATTTATAAAGTGGAGCTAACAGTATTCATCTCCCTTTCTAAAGGTCCGAAAAGCTTCTTTTTAATACCTGCAAAACATTTTAAAGTCTGAGATAAACAATGCTATTGGAGTACTAACAGTATGTTTCTGGTCAAACACGGTACCTGACATACAGGGCTGGGTGTTCTGTCAGATAAGACCAAGAAGATCCAGAGCATTATCAAGTGCAGAAATAAAAATGGAAATTGCAATGACTTTAAAGACAGAACGTATTTTTTAAGCAAAAGGAGGTTTCATCTCTGCTTTCTTCAAGAATACTACTGTGCAGAGCACAGATATACTAAGTGGGCTCAAAAAAGTAAGGGAAAGTCAGAAGCTGCCTGATCTCAGAAAACCAACAGGCATTTCTCATCTATTCAAACCATGTAGAATAAAGTAGAGCATTATAATGAAATACCGTAAAAAATGTGGATGTTACGCACCTTATAAAAACAAGCTGTTGTACTCTACAACTAAACTTTGAAATGTTCTGGCTGAAGTCTCTCCTCTACGTTAAACCATATAGATTTTTTTTTCTCCAGACTGTGATTTAAGGTCTAGCTAATTCTATATAGTGATCTTTTTTTTCACATATAACTATAAAAACTCAGCCCTTATCCTGCAAACTGCTAAATACTTTCTACTTTCATTAATGCAAGTGAAAACTGAAGGCACGCAACATCTAATCAGGCTGCCAGTTTTTCCAGCTATGTGGTTAATGTAATTATGCATGCACATGCATATATACAGGAATCTACACACAGTTTAAAAATTTTTTTGACCATGAAAGTATTTAATTTGCATCCAAATTCCAAACTGCTGTAGAGACCCAAGTACTGACTGCTTACTTTTCCAAAAGAAAATTCAACATCCTGGTCATAAATGCTCTGGACAAAAGGTTTGGAAAAGAGTTATAAACAAGTGAGGAATGCGGTGAAAAAGTTCTACTGTTGGTATTTTCAGCCTATTATCAAACACAGTCTCCCAGGAATTCCTTGTGCATACAGATTTTTTTTCATGCATGCAATGAATTTCTTAGTTCACTGTTTCTGATCTGATGTTCAGTTCTGACAAACTATACTACATCTGAAACTTAAGAGCGGGATTTGCTACTCACCTGCAGCAGTTCTACACTGATAATAATGCTTATATGCATTATTGATAACTTACATTAGCACTAAGTGAGAGGTAGAGCATGTGTATCATTTCTTACAGTAGAATCACACAGACCTGCAATGTGACATGCAGGTCATCTCCTGGGGACCAGTACAGGATATTACCAGCACTCTGTTTTCATACCTAAGATATTTGCTAGAACTATCTGAAATCTGTCATCATATCCTGCAACTGAATAATACTTTTTTTTTATATATCTATATATACACACTTACACACACATATATATGTACTATGTATTACATTTATATAGATATGCTTATACATACACTTATATACATATATATGTATACATACCTAAATATACTTTTTTCCCCTTAATTCCTATTTCCAGCACCTTTCCCAGGGTTCCAGTCAGAGACGCAGAGCTCAAATTTCTTGGATTTTATAAAAGGAAACTGCATTTGTCATCCCTTAATCCTCTGCTGCAGAGAATCTCTTTCCTCTGCACCAGTTCTTTATGTTTATTAAGCTTTCCAACTATTTTCAGAACTCAGGCTGTGTATAAGCAGAGACTTCACTGTAATGGAGCAGAGAGATAATAGTGCCTCTCCACTCGGGTTTGTCATTGCTACCCCTGAAATGATGTGTACAGTTCTATGCATTTCATTACCAGAAAAGAACAGCACAAGACAAAACAAAAGAAAAAACTGATAAAGAACTGCTGTTGAACAAGGAGCAATGATCATTGCTCTAAGCTGGTGTCAGAAATCTTTAACTTCACTGTACATAGCTCATTCGTCTTGTTTTGCATTTGCTGAAATCTCCCTTGAATAAGAAAATTAATGTAATATGACACACCACAGTACAAGCTGTCATTGCCCTAACATGACTGGATCCCCAGAAAAATGACTTCCTGGAGTGCGTATCTGACAAAAGGTTTAAGAAATCTGTAGGATCAAAATGCAACCTTTGTTTAAAAGTGAAGGAGAGATTAACTGAGGTTTGAAAGTGAAAGAACAATTAAGACTCCAAGGTCTTATTTCAAGTCCTGTCATTCAGACGGTCCTTAAGGGCCCAATCCACAAAAGGATTAACTATCTCTTGTCAGCTTATAAATCTAAAATTTAGATCTTTGGAGCAAGTGCTCAGCTGCACTAATGTCCACAAAGCTCCTCTCAGCCACTGGAAAAATGATGGCAATGCAGCTATAAAATGTTGTTGGAGCTATTGGACATTCACACATGCAGCCATCTCCAGGATCCAACCGCTAAAAATAATTTTAAATAAACATGTTGAATGTGTAGCTGGCCTCAGAGATTAAATCCCAATAAAATACAAGAAACAATATTGCTTTTATACAGGTTTTAAGGCAAAAGCAGTAGGTATCAATGCCAATTGGTATTTGAAATAACATCATAAAGCTGGGCCTTCACACCAAGTCTGATTTTAAAAGTAGTTCAAATTGCTGTTACCTCATTTGGTGCTCAGACTCCTAATTAATTAGCTTTGATGGAAGCTAAGCAAATTTGGCATGGAAAAAGAAACAAAATTGCTCAAGTTCCTCAGGATACTTTAGACACTTCCGCATGAATATAGTGTTCTTACACCAGGAGTGCCAAGCTTGGCAGCTCTTAGGAGTTTCTTAAACTATCTGAATTGGCAGCTCGTGTTTGGACACTTGCCACCTACGAGACAGGCCAAGAGAAAACTTGCAGCTTGTCATCAGGAAGGAAAGGTCATCTGGGAGGCAAAGAAAAAAAATCACCAGGAGAACAACAAATCTACTAGTTCAATAGTAAATGAGGTATAGATGACTGAGATTAATTTTTCCTACGCTATCAGTTCTTTACGTTTGCTGTAGAAAGCGCTACTGGAAAGCTCATTCTGCAGCAGAAAACTGTGTAAATATCTTTCCAGAGGAGGTAAGATAGGGAACAAACTACCACACTACGTTCCCCCTCTCTTCCTGTATGGAGGAAGAATTACTACTAACAGAGCGAGCTAGACACACAAATGGCTGCTTTCATCGTTAAACAATCCTGTTGTTAGAACAGAGGTGCTCCAGGCACAACATTTGCACTTTGTTTTACCAGCTCTTTCTAAAAATATCGCCTGCCTTAGTGAAGGAATCTTTTTTCCCTCTCTCTCCAAAATAGAGGGATAGATATGGAAAACAGCATATATGGGAAAGATCACACAGCTTTCAGGGATGGACTTTTACCATTGCTATTCAAAATATAATGAAAAGCTATGAATGAAACAACTGAAGATGCTGAAATAAACTGGCCCAACTCCTTTGATAAATGTAATCAAGTTTTTATTCTTCTAACACAACTGGTACAGAGCTTGTGACAGATGTTTCCTCTGGAGAAAAGAATGGTTAATGTTCTGGAGAACCTAACAGAGGAGAAAGGAAGTTGAAAAACTGAAAAGGAGTAGTAAAAAGCTCCCAAGTCAGTTAAAGGTGAAGGTTACGAGTCATATTTTCAGAAATTAAAAAAAGAGACAAGTGTGGTGAAATCCCCACACAATACTTATGACTACAAAACTTAAGTTTAGTTTGCTTCATAGCAAGATACTTTTTTAAAGCATCAGTTTCAAAATGAAAAGGCATTTTAAGACAAAAGTTGAAATTTGCATTTTAAGAGTCATAAAACATTTTCTTGTTTTGGATTTGACGCAGACAGTTCAGAGGAAACTATATGGGAGTCCCCACAGTACTTTACCAACACCAGATCTTCACTTTTTATCAAAAAGGAACTAGGGCACAGATATTGTCAACTACCCTCCTGGTCTCTGTATTCCCTTTGCGCTTATATGGCATGTTTAATCACATGAAGTAGAGGGTTTTGGGCAAACCTGCAAAGCTCTCAGTTATCTTATCAGAAAATAAAGCTCAGAAGTCATTCATCATTTCTTGGTCAGAGCTTGCTCGCTCCACTGCTGCGCAGAGTACGTTGCAGTGTTTTGTCCATGGGAAGGCTACCTAATGAGCACTCGAATAAGGGAAGAGCTGGTAGCGTGTCCAACCTACTGTAAAAAAGTACTTTTTTTTCTTCAGATACATACATACTCCTGCTACACTGCCAAGTGCCTTGATTTTCTCTTGGCTGCAAAACCCTCCTGAACCTTCCCCACAGCTCTCTGAGAGTCCCCAGTTCCCTGGCAGAGGGAAGTGATTCAGAACCTCCTCCCTGCTGCAAGTTCAGATGTGTGCTGGAGGTCCTCTATTGCAGGCTATGCCCAAATCTCAAACCTGAGCGTTACACTTGCCTGCACTCACAAAAGACCTCCCCCAAAATGCTGGGTCGTACTAGTTGCTTCCAGAGTTATACAAAAGCCAAAGACTTGAATTAACAGAACTTAACAGGAGGATGAGAGAGAGGGTAAGGCAAGATTCAATTTATTTGTTCCATATTTGCTTGTAAAAGCTCCTAAAGAAGTTTATTCTACTCCTCTATTTCAGTTCCCCAAAATGCTCCTTTTAGCCAGAACATAAACATAGCATTAGCAGATGTATAAATATACACACGTGTGCACTCACATGCTTTGCAATGTATTAATGATCCGTGTTTCCACACAAAAAGAATTAGCTTACAGGAGAACCACAGATTCTAGGGGAAATACAGATCTCCAAGCACTCCACAGTAGACTTGTTGCTTCATGGAGAGAAGTCAAAAGAAGAAATTAAAATTATATTTTGATATCCTAGAAAATACCCTGAACTAATTACAGGGCTATTTTTGCTTTTCTTGTCTGTCAAATATAAAATTTACATAGCCCCCAAGATTTCAGCAGTGAAAATCAGTAGTCACCAAAACTAGTATCTAAAATCAGTCATACTGGTTTCAGTACTAGGGAAAAAAAGAGAATTATTGATATCCGGTTAAAAAAAAGAAAATATTAAGCCCAAAATTGCTTTGCACTTCTGCTGTCCTGCAAAGACAGAACAATTTTTTTCCCCTTTTTGATGCCTCTGACTTTTATTGTTCTGATACTGAGACTGAGTGAAACCAGTGAAGAGACAAAAGTGTTGGAATTTTCTTGTTGCTCTAAAAGAAGCTAATTTTGAGATTTTCTGTGTTTGTAAAATAGTTGTAGTTCCTCTTGAATGCCAAAAGAGGAGACGATGATCCTTATAACACCACCCCATAGGACCAACCAACTTCAGTTTTTATGAGAGTCAGCAGAAGTAAAAAAATGAAACCTTGAGTGTGGCTCTTTCGTAAGGTTTTAATAATGTATTTATTAGTGCAATGAAAATGCAGAATAAAATATGTTGTCAAATTAGTGGACATCTGAGACTAGTTTCAAAACCGGTACGATCTTCATCTCCTGCACCTCACACAGCATTTAAGGTAAGTGTTCACGCTTCGTATCACGCAGGAACTGGTATTCCCAGCTGCTTACAGTTGGGATAAAGCACTGATTTCTAGCTCTTGTGATTAATAAATTGGAACTGAAATAGAGAGGCAGAATGCAAGGTAATAACCCCTTGGACATTATTATAAGCTTTGGTATCTTATGATCTACTTGGTGTGAAAATGGAAGTAGAATAGGCTTTTCTGCTCTACCAAGGTATCATTCTAGGTGCTATAGTTTATGTGAACATCAGTACCTTTGGGATTCTAATACATATGGCACCTTCAGGTCTAGGCATGATGACCAAAAGATATACATAATAAAAACCATTAGAAGCAAAAGTGTGTCTCTGTCCCTACTATCTGTAAATGCTCAGCATGTTTTCTCTCTAACAGATACTATGTATCTTTCAGAAATTAGTTAGTGTCTTCTTGTTTAAAGCTAACTAATCAGTTGCTATAGACATCTAAGGGTCTACTATACAAATATTTGCTTTTCATGCAAAATCTGTTCCCAAGTCATGTGTCATTGGCTATTCTTTCTTTCTTTCTTTCCCGTATATTTTATGAAGCTGAAAATGCAAGCTAACAGGGACAAAAAGCAGTCCCAGCAGGTTGAAAATATCATATCTTAGTATTTTAGACATGCGTCAGCTTGATAACATAGGCACAGCACTAGAGGGATTGCCAGAATGTGACAGTGCACATAGCGCTGAGTTTAGAGAATATGCTTTAAAAAAAGACTGGAAGGCAGCAAGGGCAAAGTAGCCAGACTGTGGGTCTGATCCTGATCTCCTCCTGATCTTAAATGCAAAACCAGGGAAACTTACACCAGCTAAGTCAGGCTACAGAAACTGTGAATTTTTTGAAGCAAAATTCTGATCAAGACGCAAGTTCAAGTGATGGAAGTGCTGATATAAAAGATCTGTATATTGTAGTCCACTCATGACATTAACGTATATAGCCTGAGCATGGTTCATTCCATTGCATTTGTTAACTCTAGAGGAAAAAGTGATATTTAATGAAAACGATGCCACACCAATGTTCCCTGACTTGAAAATATTTGGCTTTTGTATCCCTCGATTCTCTCTGCATTAACAGATTAGGAGTTGTATCTACCTCATAAAAATATGGAGTGATGTTACTTGCCACAGTAAGTGAAGATAGAACTTAGTACTAAAACCGCAACACTGACAGTTTACTTGTGTGTTTTTGGTAGTTAGCAGTACGGTACCATTTTGGTGTATTGCATAGCAATTTGCACCTGAATATCAAATTCCATTAAAATATTAATTAAATCTTATTTCCTGTCATCTCCACCTCGTTTATGTAAGAAGTATTACATTCACCCTGCCTTACAGGTAGGCAAATGAGCAATATAGATGCACAGTCACAGAAGGAATCAACGACAGAGCTGGGAGTGGCACACTGGAGTTCAGGCTTTTTATCCTGGGTTTTAACAACTGAACCCTCAGCTCTCCCCCCTGCTCAGTGACAAATGTCACAAGAGCTGAAGGCAGCAGCCTGCCCTGAGACAGAAAACAAAAGTATGAACTAACTATTTCAAGTGCCAGAAATCCATATATACTTAGTGGGATAAAACAGAGCACAACGGGGCCTTCTACAGCATCTCCTGCGCTTGAGTGATCCTCTCAGTCTCTGCAGTGGAGGGCTGGTCACAGGCATCACGGAGGCTACGTAAGGCAGACAAAAGTAACCATTCCGCAGGACACAGCAGCTTTGCCACAGACAGAAGGTTACTGTCCTGATGCTTGGACACTTGATTTACTCATCACAATACTTCAATATGAAGGTTACCCTGAACTTCATGACGCAGGGGGCTAAAAGTCCACTTGTTCTGCTCCAATAACTGCCACTTGAGCTAAAAAAATCGGGTTTTTTGCTGTTAGCCTCATAACAGGACTGTTCTGGTCTATTTGACATAGGGCAGCATTACACAAAACCATGAACTTGTTGATTATAATATAATTTTATAAGTGGTTGCTTTATTTAAGCAATTACCAAGAAAGGTTTTGGATTCAGTAGGAATTAATAGTTGTGAAAAACACATAGAGATCTAACATCTAAAGCAAGCAAGCTTTAAATATTGATTCATTTTGGCAATAATTAATAGCACTCAGTAAAGTTTCTCAGATCATATATGAGCTAAGAAATCTGAACTGAGCATAAGATCGTTGGTTCTTATTGTTGAAAGAAAAGCTATCTTCTTTTTCCCTCTGCAAGTACAGGAAATATATCTTGGGTAAGGTAAATGAAATAATTAAATTAAATAATTCCATGTTGGAGAGCTGAACACATCCCATCACTTCCCTCTTCTGGTAACTCTTAGCTTAAACAGTTAAGCCTTATCTCACTCTCTTATGAAAAAAGTTCATAGATTCCACCATCTCACCTTCCTGCCTGAACAAATGAATTCCTGTGAGAACCCTAGGATTTAGCTAGGCTAAAGGTACGTGTAAGCATGCTTTTTGTGATGTCCTGAACACAGCAAGGAAGCTGGCTGCCTCCTCTTCCACTAACTTGAGCTGATCCACTGATGCCAGCTGATGTATCCTAACGCACTGAGGCCTTCCGTGCCACTAACAGGTCTAGTTCGTTCTGCAGGAACAGAATTAAGGATACTGGGGAATGCACCCCTGTACAAGCCAAAGGATGTTTTTTTCTAAATAGTGTTTCAAGTCTAAGCAGAGACCTGAAAACAGCTTGTTTTCTTCTGCCTTACACATTATTGCATATTTATGATGCACATGGCAGAAGACACTCCAGATCCGTTTCCAGAATTGTGTTCAGGTTATACAAGTAAACATCAGCAAGACAGTTTTTACCAGTATCAGCAAAGAGGCAGACACCACACAGTGACAAACAGAAGACTGACCCCATAGAGTGAAGATGCACTACCCTTAGAAATCCTCAGTAAGTCCTACATTTTTGCCTCCTAACTACAAATGAACTCTGAACAGTGGGTTTTAGAAATGCATTCACACAGATATCATTTCAGTTCCACGGGCACAGTGATACTCCCTTCCCAGGACTGCCTTTTATAAAAACGCCGAGGTATTTTCCATTTAACATACAGCCTGCACCCTGTGTAGCGTTTCCTGGTGCCCACAGCACAGGTAAGAGGAGTTCTTACTCCAAGACGTCAGCAGGCACACACAAATCCCCTAAAAAGCTGTAGAAGTCTCTTTAGCATTATGCCAGTAAACCATTTCTAAGAGTGAAATGATAACAGAGTTTGAAAATTTTCCAGCTGCAAACTTTGTCTTTCTTAAGAAGCTGTGCAGATACCTTGTGACTTCTACCCCAAAGCCTCGGGGTGACACTCAGAACATCATTCAAAGCTTGGTGCCCCTTTGTGGACTCCCCTCGAGCAGGTGGGGAGGGCAGGAGGGGAAGAGGAGGGGAAGGGGAGAGGAAGAGGGGTGACAGAGCAGCGGGGAGCTGAACACCAGCTTACGAACAGAGAACAGAATCACATAACAACACTGGACCAATGGACTCCAAGACACACTGACAAGACAGATGGACACAGACAAGACGTAAGATCGCTACTGAGAAATAAATAAAGAGCAAAAAAACCCATAAAATAAAGTAGATATATAACGCTGAGGCTGCAAGAAGCAGCCGACAGTACTGGCATAACTCTTCCAAAACCAAGAAATTATAATACAACTAAAAATTAAAATTGAAACGATATCCCCCCAAATCATACACTACAGACTTGCTCGGTTAGCCTGAATGCGTAGCTCTGATGAAACACAAGATGGCGTCATCACAGCCCATGCACCGATTAATGAAGGCCATGGTTAGTTAAATCAGCTAAACTACAGCATGCCATAAAAATGATCTTGCACTGACCCAGAAATAAAAGATACGACACATACTCTGCATTGCAATAAAATTCTTTTTATGCCATCTGTGGTTTGTAGGGCTTTCATTGTAGGAAGAATTTTTCATGGGAGGACACAGGGATAAAGGGAACTATTTTCTTCCTTCTGGGTGTTTTTTTGCTGAACTCGATTAAAAAAAAAAGGAAAAGGGAAAAGACAGGATAGAGACTTTGCAGAAGTTTAAAAACAGGTACGGAGAAGAGAAAATAAAAAGAAAGGAGGGGTAAGAATCTTCATTCTTTTGCACACAACTTTCTTGGGATGTCTGAAAATGTGGATTTCTTAAGGATGGCAAGAAAAGATTTTGTTGCCTTTATTAGTTTGCAGATCTATATCTCTTTCTTGAGATGATTAAACCATTATTTTGTTGGAAGAACTACAAAAATATAAATTAAAAAAGTACAGCAATGTTTTAAAAATTAAAAAATAGCGGTATGGCACCATTACGAGCCAAAAAAAAAAGGGAAAGAAATATAAAAGAAACTAAAATGTCAGTCACCAAAAATTCATGCGGCACAAGATGAGGTGAAACGACAGAAAATGTTCTTCAAATATATACAATGCATATATCTATCTATATATACACGGAATATATGTGTATGTATCGATGGATATACCTGTATAATTTTTTTAGTCTCCCTGCCCCACCCTACCCCAAGGCTAATTGGTAGATGAAACTATTGATTAAAAGTAAACAAATAAATAAAAGGAAGAAAGAAAAAGCTTTAACAAAAAAGAAATTAACGTGCTTTGTTCACCAAGAAATAACAATATCATGCATCTGTCCACACCAGCGGATGCCAGGGTTAGATGAAGGCATGAATTTCTGTGTAAACATGTGATTGGATGATAGGGGCTACTGCTGATATTGGTCATTTATTACTTCAGTATATACACATATAGATATAGAAATATATGCACACTGTATATAGTGCATTCATAGATAAAATATCCTCATGGGTGGGGCCTTTGGAGCTTACATAGGAAAAAAGACGAATATGCTGAAAACCAAACTGAGTATAAATTCCTAATACAAAAAAGAAAACAAAAATTCCTGTAAGTCATCTGCATGATTGATTAGTAAAACTTGTTTGTTTGTTTTTGTTTTGGCTGTAAGACCGTAGCTAGGAAATTCCATCAAACAAGTGACGCTATTATTCCCTGGGAACTGCTGTGGATGAATCCCCTTCTTTGGGTCCATAAGGTATTCAGCCTGTGAGTTGGGAAGCTTACTTCCCTGCATACCCTGAGGCATGCACCCAACTTTAAAGGCCATTTCTTGTTCACAGGATGTGAAAAGGAGACAAACTCCTTCTGCTCAGTAGAGGAAGAGAACGGGGGTAACTGAGCACTGGATTTGTGGGGGATGTTTCTCTGAGGAGAGCAATGAAAATTCCCTGGGTGCTTCAAGAAGATTGATGCAGTTGATGAAGGACAAGAACCAAATCATTACTTCTCTTGGTTTCCTCAGTCAAGGTTTCTTCGCTGCCAGCATGCTGCTTTTTATACTGTGCTGGCTGCTTGTAGACTCTTGGAAAGAGATTCTGCTTGTTTTCTGCAAATAAATCTGTGACTCGAGCAGCCTGCAGGTACCCAGTTCTCCAGATTACATGGATGGAAGCTTGATTGTCCTAGCCCATAAATCAGGACCCTGAAGTGGATGAGTGCAAGCCAGTAAATTATACCTGTAGGATACAGGTACAATGCACCACACTTGTAGGATATATCTCTCCTGTATATGGGTATATGCTACAAAACACTGTGTAACTTCCAGTACAAAGAACTGTAGATACCAGCATCTCTGCTGCTGAGTACAGTCCCTCATGGGAAAAGCTTACCACTCTGATTAGACAATGTCAACCTTGTGATATATGAAGCCTTTTGGGAAACACAGGATTAAATTTCTCTGGAAAAAACATTACCTCGGAAATTGTTGGGCTGATAGGAAGGCAAAGCCGGCAACTGCACCAGGGAAGACACACAGGCTGCATCAAGCCGGGGAGCTAGGATTAAACCCTACAGACCATTTCAAGAGGTTGCATTAAGGGCTTCAGGCTAACCTGTGAGTGTTTGGGTCTTACTGTTTTGGCTAGTGCAATGAGCAGCCTGGGTTACGATCCCAGTCAGCTGCCCAGCCACCGGTACCCAGCCTGCCTGGTGCCAGAACGCTGAGGTGATGGACACACGTAATGGGAACAAAGGCAGTGGTAGGAGGAGACAGCAGCGGCTGATGCCAGGAAAGCATAACTATAATCCTCATGGCTTTGAAGTGTCGGTAAGATCAGACTGTAGGGGTGCTCCTTATTTGACTGGAAAGAGATAAATGCTTTCTTTCTTCACAATGGCACAGTGCTTCCTAGTTTGGAGTAAAGTTATTTCCCTTACGAATCTTTCATTCTCTGAGAGCGGCTGAGTGACCAAAACACCACCACAGAGCTGTGTTCGAAAGTGCAGACTCAGGACACTGGCTTCAGCTTTGGACAAACTTGAATATTTGAGCCTCAGATCTCCCTGGAACAGGCCAGAAGAGAGTCCCATACTTGTACCAGAGAAAAGCGTCATGCTTCTGGTGCAGAAACCAGAAGGTTTTCGAACATGTATTGGGACAAGCAACACTTCCATAGAAATAAGAGAGGGACTGCTCTCAACTCTAAGTTTCTTTTCAAGGGCAGATGAATGGTTTTATGCCCTCTGTATCATTTACAGTAAGCCATTCCAGGAGATACAGAGATCTAAGGGTATCTAGGCTTGTCTACAATAAGATGAATAGCAAGTATTTTTTACCTCTGAACTTGCAATGGCTTCTTTTTCATTATGTAAAATACAGACGTGTTTTGGATTCACAGCTGTCATTACCATTTGTTGGAATAATTCCTTGTGCATACATATGTGTCTGCAGAGGATGCCTGCAAGCTGCTTGTCGGGACAGGTCCTGTGACAGCTCCTGGTCTCTACACAAGGGGATCTACAGAAATCCGAACAGAAATCACTTTTGGAAGTGGAGCACAGGGGGGTAGCCAGCCTGCTACAGCAAGAGTCTCAAGCTAGCCAGGAAAATCCTGAGGGGAGTGGAGTGAGGAAACTGCCTTTTTACCATCTTCTTTTAAAAAGATGCAAGTATCCGGTTGCAGATTGTATGCTTGCTGAGATCCAGGTCTTGGATTCAACAGATAATCAGAGTTAAGTGGCAATAAGACCTGGCAAATGGTTCTCATACGATATTTATCCTCAAAGAGGACATGATTTTCTGTCTTTTGATTACACCAAAAACAAAGTCCTCAAAAGGACTCTGTAGGATACTGCCTCTGATCCAGGCAGGACCAAGTACAAAGTAATATATTTAGAACTTGGGATTTGATTCTGACCAATATGAAATCTGAAAGCTTTTGATTTGCAGGGCAACATTCTCTGCTGCCCTTGTCTTGGTTATTGCACAGCAGGTTCATAGTCATGTATATCATATCTCACAGCTGCAGCAGTGAGTTCAGTAACCTTCGCATTACTGGACCATGGCAGTGAGGGTGATGGAAGGCCAAGTCCTGGTGTCTGGCAGAAACTCAAGAGCTTTAAAAGCTACACATTATCAGAGAAACAAAAAGGGGACTGTGATGGGTTAGGTCATTTAATTTTCAATTTGCTGCAAAAGTGATCAGGCAATCCAGAAGGCAGCATAAAATACACTGACCTGTCAACAGAACAGGATGAAGCAACTTCAAATGGGACCAATTAAAAAAAAAAAAAAAAATCCAAACCCACACACTAGAAAATACAAGCAGGATAATCTGGCTCTTTTCTTTCCACAATGTATACATTTAGTACCAGATCTTGGCGTATGGCCAGAATCCTTACTTGGCCGGTGAAGTGTAAAGGCAAATATATCTGCTCAATCAAGCCAGCACCACTGGATTTTGATAATTTTCATTAGCTGGCTCAGATTCCTTTAGTGCTCCAGAACAGAATGGGCTGCACGAGTACTTTGATGCTGGCTGTATTGCAGACACCGTTCTACCTTCCCTGGATGCACTGGGAATGGAGACAGTAAGATAGACAAAGAAACCTAAATGAGGAGCACCACAAACCTGTTACTTTTCCTTCTTATTATGATGGAATGAGCTAAGTTTATGCTTTTGGAGGCAAAAAGGACCTGCATATCCCTCCTCCTCCTTCTGGCAACTTTGTAAACCAGCACCACTGAGAGCAGGAAAACTCAAAATCTGGAAGTGTAAATTTCATCACCAAGGACCATCTGGGAGACTTTTTTTACATATAATCAGGCTAACTTTTACTCTCCATGCCACAGTAATTCCCAATAAAAGATTCAGATTTCAGTGGCTCATGTGGACCGCCATCCTATGGAGGAGGAGTAGGGTGCAATAAAAGATACTGGGTGAAATTTTCAAGAATGTCTAGTAGTTTTAGAGAGTACCTTCAGCAGCTTTTCAGCAAATCATATTATTTTACACAGCAAATATTCAAATGTCTCTAGGCACTTACAGCTGCCGACTGTAATGCTTAGCAGGATTTTCAAAGGCAAGTAATTTTTACAAATCCAGTTTGTACCTGTTTGTAGCATTAGATTTCTAACTGTGTCAGGAGAGATGTATTTTTAGTCTGGAAATGTTGCTCTAAAGCACTCTGAAATTTCATGCTAAACATCCTGTTTTACCAAATTTTTCCTCAAACTTTGATTTTTCCACTGGCAGCACAAGCTGAAAACGTTGCTATTCCAATTTCTAGCCGTTGAAGTAATTGTGATTTCTGCATTGAAACGTAAATGACTATAATGTACAAGAGGAGGAGTCTGGTAAAGATCTCGTTTCCTCCTTTAATTGAAATACTTAGCAATCAGAATGAAAAAGAATAAATCTTGAAATGATAGTGAAGCTTTAATGAAATGATTCCTATCCATTCACTTGCACATCAGTTGTGGTACATTAGTCCTTTTAGCATGGTCCTATTAATCTCATGCCTCACTTTCATGATAGTCACTGTGCTGGCATTTCAATACTACCTTTATTAAAAATCCCAATACTTACACTGTTTATGCTTCAAAATCTAGTATTATTTGAACTGCTTTTCTGCCAGGTGGGGAGTTGAAAAACTTATAGTGATCTGTTAAAAAAGAGATGGGAGTAGGCTGAGCTACCCATTAGCATCAGTTATTGTGTCACTGCCTTCCCTGCCATCACATGGAAGCCAAGAGTTTGGGTGGAAGTTCCCAGCTACAAGGCAACGCCAATCTCAGGTTACCGCAGGACCAAGTTCTACCAAAAAATGCAGTTACAGCATGACAAACTGAAAAGAAATATGAAAGCACTAGCCTTGGGTTAATTTTAATGTTATTATTGTATTAATCAAATGGCTTCAGGAAACTAGAAACAGAACATTTATAATGCTTTCTTGGGATTTTTTTAAAGAAAAAAAAATTATCCAAAATAAACCAAAGCAAAACCAAACCAAACAAAAAAAACCCCTAAACTATTTATATGTTTCACTTTTAAGGATAAAAAATTCTAACCAAACTCATTCTTTTTCTTTTAAATGTACACAGAAATTCGATGATGTCTGTTCTCTATTATAGAAATGCTTAACTCATGGCAAGCCTCAAAAAAGAAGACTTGAAAAAGCCTGTAAGAAATAAAACAGACTGCAGTTGCCTGCTGGATATCACATCATATATCTCACCAGAAAGAAAAGCCACCAATTTATCAAAATGTATCTGAAAGGGAGAAATTGAGTCAGTTCCACATGGCCAGTCCTTCTGACTCTTTAATAGATACATTTTGAAGCATCACTGCAGATAACAGGGCAAGAATTACTACTAATTTTGTCATGTTAGAACTATGTTTTGGTGCTCCCCAATTTCTTTGGGCTCACAGGAAACAAAATTAGTATGAATACGTTACCATGTTACCTGTATTTGAAATCCCATGGACAAATGTAACCTTTTACAGTCCTTCAGAGCAATTAACAAAGATTAAACAATGCTAAAACCCCATTATTGCTTCACTTCTGTTTCTCTTCTGTTTTTCAAACATTCACCCTCCCTACTTCATAAATCCTTATTATGTGTCACATGCCACATTGATATTTTTGCTTTCCCACTGTGTCAGTCAAGTAACTGCTACAAACGTGTGAACTATTAATCAGCTGGGATCGCTTTCAGAAAGTTTGGCTTTCCATGCAAACAACTTCAAATTATCCATATAGTGACTACATATCTGCATTTTGCTGTCGCCAAGTCCATGGGATCTGATGCTTGGCTGTATAACTTTTATTTTATACACAGTGTATATATACATAAGTGTATATATATACACATATACACACATATATATACATATATAATTATATATGTATACATTCACACACATATAAATATATGTATGCATTGTTTTTTGCAAATGAAATCAGAAAGCAAGCAAAACAAGACTGACCTGACTTACCTGTACTGGGCTCACAGTCAATGAAATCTTCATCATCGCTGGAACATTCAGCTGATGAAACGATGTCATCTGTTGTCTGGCGTGTGAAGGAAAAGAACGAAGGAAAAAGAAAAGAGGAAGAAAAAATACAAGTTACAAGTCAAGAGGTTGTTACAGCAGCAGCTAAGTATCCAAGAAAAAAAATGTTTCATAATTGTAACTTTTAAAATATTTAACTTGTACCAAGCATTCCAGATGTGCCTGTGTAAATGCGCCCGCCTTGGAGCTGGAGTCCCCCGTCAGAGGACTAGCGCTGTTGACTATTTCAGGTGTGCACAGGCGTGAGGTGCCTGCCGGGCAGTTCAGGTTCGCAGGCAGACCGCGCTGTGCTGTTGAAGGCGCTAAGTACAGCAGGCTGTGACACCTGCTTGGCTGCCAAACCGCCCCCCGACAGCCAAAGTAGATGTGTCCAGTTGGAACATGCTGGGCTCCTCAATAAATACCAATGCCACGTAGGGCCAGCCAGAAGGCACCTACTGAGAGACTTACCGTAGGAGGCATGTTCAGGCTGAACATGCTTCTGCAAAGGAAAACATACACGATGGACTCAGAAAATACCAGGCAGCCAGCAGTACTCTTCTCTATGTTGCTAGATGCATCACTCTGAGGCAGATGTAATTCCTGCTCTGCTAATGCATCTCTTGGGCTGGGAATTCTTTGTATTTACCCAGCTAGTAAATACCTGTATGACCCATTTGCTGTAAAATGAAGAGCTGCTGAAAGGTCAACCGTATCCTGGGCTGCATCAAAAGCAGCGTAGCCAGCGTATCGGGGGCTGCACCAAAAGCAGGGTAGCCAGCAGGTGAAGGGAGGTGATTCTGCCCCTCTGCTCCACTCTGGTCAGATCCCACCTGGAGTCCTGTGTCCAGCTCTGGAGCCCTCAGCACAGGAAAGACATGCACCTGTTGGAGAGGGTCCAGAGGGGGCCACAAAAAATGATCAGAGGGACGGAACACCTCTCCTGCGAGGAAAAGCTGAGAGGGCTGTGGTTGTTCAGCCTGGAGAAGAGAAGGCTCCGGGGAGACCTTACTGCAGCCTTCCAGTACTTGAAGGGGGCTTCTAAGAAAGATGGGGACAGACTTTTTAGCAGGACCTGTTGCAATAGGACAAGGGGTAATGCTTTTAATCTAAAAGAGGGTAGAGATTTAGACTAGAGATAAGGAAGAAATTTTTCACCATGAGGGTGGTGAAACAGTGGCACAGGTTTCCCAGAGAGGTGGTAGATGCCCCATCCCTGGAAACATTCCAGGTCAGGTTGGACAGGGGTCTGAGCACCCTGGTCTAGTTGTCCCTGCTCACTGCAGGGGAGTTGGACTAGATGACCTTTAAAGGCCCTTTCCAACCCAAACTATTCTATGATTCTATGATGTATCAGGTATGCCCAGCATGCAACCTCACCTGCTTGCTTGCCAAGTTAACAGGGATCTGGCTGTTTCTGGGCTGACAGGCTGGAAAGTTTTGTTATGAAAGTCTTAAACCAAAATTTGACTGTTCACAGCCCTTACAGTTTGCAGCACATTCCTTTGCATTTCCAGCTGGTGGTATTTTCTCTCTTTCTTTCTTTCTTTTTTTTTTTCTTTTTTTTTCTTTTTTTTTCCTGCTGTTCTAATTAATGAGCAGCATGTACTGCAGCACGTTAGAGAAGTGTACTGGCATCTCTTCCCAGCAGCATCTCCTGCCTGTAATTGCTGCAATTAGTTGAATTAGTAAAGCAGACCATTGGGGAGAGTCTGTGGCAGCCTCTGGACACCGGCTGTAACGTTCTTGCACACAGTACAAAATTACCCCAGCTCAGCAGCATCCGCTCAAACCATGGCTTCTGCTGAAATTGTCTCCCTTGTCAACTTTTCCTTGCAGAAAGCTGCCTATTCTGCTGAGCAGTAGTATCAGTGGGATGACTCCTGAAACAAATCAACTAAAAAGTTCATCACCAGGCAGGAAGCATTGCTTTAATCTCATTCCTCAGGAGCAGGGCAGCTCTACTTCAGTACACTGTACTTTAGTACTCCAGGTGAATATTCCTGGGAACCTCCCATCATGACAAGCCTTCCAAATCCTTACTGCTGGAAAAAAGACTCTCCAGCTTTAAATAAGGTCTCCTTTACATTCCTATGTCTGCTATGACTGTCTCCAACATGCTGCACGTTCTCTCTTCATTTTGCGTAAGCATTTTGAGGTCTCAGCCTTTTCTTTAACCTCCTGTGATCCTAGCGCTAGGAAGTCCCTCTGTCCCCTGCCAGGAGGTCCTTGCTTTCCTCTCTCTGTTTGTATTTGAGCTAAGGAAAAAAACTAGAACTGAGCAGTCAGTCAGAAAGACCAGATTGGAGCTGACATTCCTTCACTCTTCATTTCAGTGGCTTAGAGTGAGCCAAGAAAGAAAAATAGGATCAGTCAGCTGTAAATAAAAATTTTAAAAACAGAGTATCTGTAAAAAATCAGCTATGAAGTAACGGAATCCCTATCATACGTGTTACTCAATCTTACCCTGGTACTGCCATTTGGCAATATTTTGTAGGATGCAGTCTTGCAGTAGTCTCATGCTTAAATATCTTCATTAAATACCTTCATAATCTTGCCTCAATGGGGAGGCAAGATTAAAAGGAACTGGAGATAACATGTACAAAGCAATTTCCCACCTTAAATGCTAAGGTAATATTTTTAGCATCTTCTTTCAGTCATAGAAAACAGAAGGACACTGTTGAAACCCTGGTGACTTCTCTCTTAAAACAAAATGGCTTTAAAAGTTTGTCTGTTCGGTGAGAGGTCAAGAAAGGAGGAATGCACAAAATACAAATTTACTTTCTAAAATTCTTCTGGTCCTGTCACATATATTTTATAGAGCATTATTTATCCTGAAGGACACCAAATCACTTTATAACTTATACAAACAGTGATCACATCCTCCAGCAGTGAAATGCAGCTGTCCCTGGGTAGAAAGATATTAGTTTTTAATTGCACCACTGCAAAGTAATTTAGCACAATAAGTCAACAAAGCTATACTGCAAGAAATTTTTTTAAGCAGGTGAAATGTAGCTAGTAAAACTGGAAATTTATATTACAGTTGTCTAAGGCACTTGTAAAAGAGTGTTAAGGACAACACTGTGAATAAACAATAAATTATCCATCACTACTAGAAGACCTTGCTCAGAACTGCTAAGACCCTGGCAATTGGGTTTGATTTCCAGGTTGAATTTAGAGCATGTGGATTTTGCTCTTAGTTGACGATCTGGCAATTCATATGTAGGGTCTCATATAAGAATAGTGATGAATTGCTTTGAGCAGGAAATAAACATAAAAATTATAACAATGTGTGATTGTCACTTACCAACTGCTACACCTATCCACTTACCCATTTACTTGCTCGTGTCTAAGGGCTTCATGCAACATTAACTTGGAATAAGATCCAATTGAATTGACAATGTGATTCAGTATTTGTAAAGATTGAAGGGTTCTTTTACAACTCTTTTTTTCCTCTTGCCTATTAGGGGCATCATATGAAATCAAAAAGGTAGCACGCCCAGAAAAAAACAGGTGGTATTTCTTTATACAATGTTTGTTTGTTTGTTTGTTTGTTTTTTTAAACTGGAGAACGCCTTGCAACAGGATAGTGGTAGGTAATAAAGGTTGGGATGCGTTTTGGAAGTGACTGGCCAAATTAAAGGTAAAAACATCCAACCAGAGCTATTAAATACCCCATGCCTAACTTGGGAAGTCCCTGTGCTACAGACACTGAAGATCAAAGAAGTATCACTATTTGCATTGTCCTGTTCAGGACTCTCTCCCCGAGGCCCCATGCATGGCCAGGGCCAGTGCTGGGCGAGGTGAGTCTCTGCCATCTCCCAGCCACTCTCGTATGTGACAGATCCTGAACATTGGGCGATGAAGAATTTTGAAGCCAAGATGAGTTCTGAGCAGGAGCTGAGTCGTGAAGTCATGAAGCATGGCCCTTGCCTATCTTCTTAATCAATTTCCCATTTAATAAGCAGCTTAAGGGCAGCACATGCAACATATTTATGCTGCAGTCTTAGGTATGTGTTCTAGATTTCCTTCTATAAAATCCTCATGCAGCTTCTGTTGGTTCTGAATGCAGAAGGGCACAGCCAGCCAGACTCAGAAAAAATGCAGATGTGTGATGTGACATGCTCACCAGCCCTGCCAAGTCTGACTGGTATCTGCACTTTTTCATGACTGGTTCCACACTTGATTCTATCAATTAATCTCTGTCCGTTTCTCCCCATCTCCACTGCATGCTATTTCCCCTGATATTCCACTTTTTCTTGCTCTGTGATTGCTGTTTGTCCCATGCTGCTGATTTTGTATGTATAAAAATGAGGGTTAGAAAAAGAGAAGAACCTCCAGAAGTGGTGTTAGACTTAAGTCAAGGTCATTAACAAGATCCCTAGAAACCACAGAAAAGATAAGTACACTAATCTGTCTTGCCATTTCCTATCTTGTATTTTTAATCTCAGTACTTCCCATCACAATTCATCACTAACTGATTTTCTAGTTCCATCACATATTGGTTTTCCATGCACCTTCCGCTCAGATACCAACGTCTGAATCATCCCAGAGGAATAAAGCTATTTCAGTGAGAAATAGAGGCAAATTCCTGACCACAGAAACAGTCTCGAGGAAACTTCCAGAAGATCATAACTTCTTGAAACTGGAATCTGTACCTTTCAAAACTCTCTTGGAGCTGAGGTTTTTCTCTGGATGAGTATTAAACTTGCTGCTTCCACAAGACAGCAACGGCTAGTGAGCAGTGACCCCAGAAATCTCTCCACTGATATTTCTTCCCATCAGAAACAGCTCACTGTGAGGCAGTAAGCAAACCCAGCTATTCCATTGCCAGTTCCCTTTCCCCATTTTTGAAATGGGGCTGATTATACTCACCCGTTGGCCCCAGGGGAGGTAAACAGATTAATTGTTCAGTGTTTGCCCAGTGATCTAGAAATGGTAAATGCTAAACATTCTTATGTACAGGCAACATGATAGTAATGAAACTTGTCCGTATGCTATGGGGGAAACAATGTTTGTGTTTTCATTGGAAAGAACATGAGAGAGAAAATATTTTTCTATTCCATATATTAGCTAAATTCTATATTAAAAATAATAATTCATACTATAGTATTTTAAAATATGTATTTCATTTTTAAAGAATCACAGCTTTGAAATTACTTGGCCCTGTATTAAAGGCCATAAAACTAAATATAGGTATTATAATAACTTTCAATAAAATCTCTCTCTGGCAGGAACCCTTTTTATTCCTTCCTCTGAAAGATTTTTTATGGCATTTATATTATTATTTTTTCTCTCCCTCTCTCTAGTGTTTAATGAAATTGCCTTGGAATAAAACCGGAGTAGGAGAAAGTGCTAAACTCTGAGTCCACCCTGGAGGATTTATGGGCATATTTACCTTCAAATTCTTTCAATTTCACTGAATTGGCTCCCCATTCCTTTACATGAATTATTAGTTCTGTAATCACCTCCTCCTAATTATTCACTCTAAGGGTCTCTTCAATCTCACCATGGTGATGGTGACACCCCTTTGTTCATTACACTGTATGTACTGGTGTGGGATGTAAAGCGCAAGGAAAGTTGGGATGGCGTGGCAAGAGCTGCTCAAGATGATTCCATTCCTGTCCAATCCTTCCAAGTGCCCAAAGCACTAATTTATGCATCAGATCCACAACCTTTGCTCCTTTGTTCTACACAAAATGGCAGGTGCTGAATCTTCCTTTTCCCAACCACAAAGTTTTTTTGACACCTTGCTCTTTGGGTGCACCATTATTTGAGAAAGATTAAGTGTGCTGGGTAAAATAGGTCCTGTCAGAGAACAGCTTTATGAAATTATAAATAACAGACCCAAGAATGATGGAGTTCTCACTTCTAGTGGGAGAGGAAAGACGAGGGCCCATAAATTCAAACCCCAGACAAATTTGTCCAGAAGTACATACATGGCAGTTGCTTCACTTGGTAAAGTAGGATTCAATTTTCCTACTTGCCTTTTGCTTGAAAGTCTTCTGCACACTATACACATTACTTCCAATTCAACACCATTATTTGAAAAGCAACACTTAATGCTTTGTTGTGAGAGAAGTGTAAATCTCTTTGCCACCAAGGAACCGCAATTTACAATCTTTCTTGAAATATGACCACCACAAAACGCCAGGCACAAATATCTTTCCAATAGTGGAGAAATGCAGTTGCATTAATCTGAGTAGTGCATTTGCCTTTCACACCTAAAACGTAGAGACATGAAACTCAACAAACTTTTCTTAAATCCAACTTGACTCCCTCCACTGCTCCCATACCACTGTATTTTCTAAATATCTCAAATTTAGCTACAGAATATGGACGACGTACAATCTTCTACGCATAACAGCATACAATACGAATGCTCCCCCAGAATGGCAAAATGGATGTGATGCTGTTTTGTCTTCCAGAAACCCAGATATTTCTTGACCCACAACATTTGCTGCCTCGCCAAAAGAAGATTGCAGAGGAAGTGTCTGTCTCATTACGTGTCATTTCTAGCTTAAATACCTCAACCTTTTGTACTTTGATAACTGGGCTTTTTAAAGAACTTGTATTCTGTTCACAGTATTCCAACTAAATGGGAATCCTTCATCTGTCCTTTCTACATCTTACATTTGTTTCTCACTTTCTATTTAATCTTTATTTGCAAAATACCCTGGAGTTCATTACAGTATAGCAGACCTGAGAGACTCAGTCTGGACAAATTCAAGCTACTACATACACACAGAAAGAATCTGCATACAAATGAGAAAATATTAGAAATGTTGCAAAAAATCATCATGAGGTACTATAAAAGAAGCTGCAATTTGGGACTGTATAAACTTTTAAGGAGAGTCCTGGATCTACTGTCTGTTGCTAAAGGGTATTAATCCTCTCCAACTCATTAGCACTGGATAGTGCAACATATATATTCTTATCACGGCACAGGAACAGCTACAAAGATGTGCAAGCCCTTTGCACCCCCACAGAGCGGTGCTGAGGTTGTGTTCGCCTCTGCAGAGGCAATGCATCGAAGAACATGAAACTAATAATTTTTCTTCATATAGCTCATTTGAGGTGAATACAAAAACAAAAGGGCCAAATCCATTGATTTCAACCAGGCTACAACAATTTAGAGCAAGAGAGCATAGCTCATTACATTTAGTTTCGGACAGTTCAATGCCAAAAGATTTGGAGTAATTTGAGGCATTCAGAGAAGAGCTACTGAAAAGATGGAAGAACCGGAGAGATGTATGAATGAGACAGGCTTAGCAAAACTAAACATCGGAGCTTGACTTAACAAGGACTAAAGGTATGATAAGTGTCTACAGCTGTCACAAGGGTGTAATAAACATCAGGAATGTAGATGAACTATTTCGGGTGTTTCAAAAAAGTAGCGGATAAAATTAAGATAAAAATTTAGGAGGACTTTCAGCAAGAAAAATCTCAATAGAGATCTTTATTAACTATGGAGAAATCTCCCCAAGGAAATACCAGAAACCACCAGTATCAAGATCAAACAGTTGCCCAAGCCACTCAGGTATGAATACATTAATGTATACCCTCCAGTGGGGAAGAACTCGTCCCGTCAATCTTTAGTCCAATCTAATTCACTTTAAATCTATTTGGTATTTGCATCCTCTCCATCACTATGTAATATAAATACATCATTATGCATTTCTCCCTGTCATTCCAAAGCAGGTGGTAAAAAGCTATTCAGCACAGCCTTTGAGCTAGTTGTACTTGGAGCAAGAAGATATCACTGCTGTAGACCTGTTCAGACCATGGGAAAAAATTCATCCTTACATTCCCAGGACCCTGACTGGCCGGGAGCTCGTAGGTAACCAGCAGGCATGTACCCTTCAACAGTAGCCCAGCAAAAGTGCATTTCCTGGCTGGACATAAAAGCTGATTTGCTGTCAAATTATATCATTAAGTAGGGATCATGAGAGAGCTACCCCTTAACAAAATCAGCCATTTGTCCATTACTACGGCAGACAAGAGATTAAGTGACTAGCCAGTTAAGTAAAAG
This sequence comes from Phaethon lepturus, assembly GCF_000687285.1. Taxonomy (NCBI): domain Eukaryota; kingdom Metazoa; phylum Chordata; class Aves; order Phaethontiformes; family Phaethontidae; genus Phaethon; species Phaethon lepturus. The sequence goes on along the minus strand of NW_010555323.1, from coordinate 177,900 downwards.
AAAGCAAAAAATAATCCCTCCAATTGTGTGTCAATCCAGAGTCATGGGCAGTCATGTTTAAAAAGAGCCTTGAAAGCTGAATTAGTCCTTTGAAAACTGAAAGCCTGTCTCAATAGAATCAATAGTTCATTAAGACTGTGAAGCCTGACTCTTCTCGACCAGGTTTGATGCCAAATTTCAGGGACTTTGTCCTGTGCATAAGCTGTGCAAAGGCAATGGGGAAAAATCATGTTTCTGACTTTTGTCTCTGTCTGCTGGCAGTGGGAAGGGTGATGATGTGAGAGGTCTGAGCAGAGGGAGAAAGGGAAGGGAGGGAAAAGAGAGGAGAAAGGGAAGTGGGGAGAAGTAATCCGTCTGTTGTTCAAGGCACCCTGACAGGGGAAAGAGAAGTATTGAACCACAGCAGCTTAACCGAACTTCAATGTACCTTCCCAAAAGCAGAAGGAATGTAATGCTACGTGGCATTCTGCTGATAAGCAAATCCTTCTAAATCCTTTCAATTTATTTCTTGGCCTGAAGAAATTACATACTATTTAGGAGCTAAATAAATAAATAAATTTTCATCTCCAGGAATCTAGATTGGTTGTTTATTGATTACATATGCACACAGAGTCACTTGCTTTTCTGTTCTTTCCTTTCCCAATAGAAGAGTGGTCCTTTCATCTTCATGTGGTAAAGGATCAACTGGCAAGTCTTTTCCAAACTATTCAGTTTAACCCTCAAGATTTGCAACAGTTTTGGACTGGACTGTGAAATATAATTGCTTGGATTAAACACAAAAGATACAGCTTTGGCATGAGACGAGACTCTTTTCCCCTTATCAACCTACTACTCCTTTCCACATGGACTTGCCTGCTTCCAAAGCCACACCTTGATGATGAAAGTTGTGTGTCTATACACTGAAGTCATTATTTGAGTATAGTGCCTCTCAGAGTAATCACACAGGAAGAATTTTCACACTGAGTGTCCCTTTCATCATTGGATACAGCTTGTTCTGTTTCCCTATTATATTTTTATTTCTTATTGAAACAAACCTGTCAGTTGAAACAAAAGCCATCAGCCCTCTGTTTTAAGCATAACCCCGGTTATGCAGATGCTGGTGAAAACTCCATAAGAAAGGTACGCTATGTGTACCACCATTAACTAAATTAACTGAACAGCTTAATCCTAAAAATTAAGCCATTACAGCTGAACCCACAACAACTCCCACCCTGAAATCAGTGAGAGCTGCTGGAAGGATAAATTTCTGCTGAAATTCAGGTGCTGCTTACGAGTATGACTTTTTGAAAATCACATCAATTTACACAGTATTGTTTCCCAATGACTGCCTGAGAGTCTTCAAACAGAAGACATTTCTTTTAGGAAATGCTCTGAAAATAGTTTCAGAGTGTTCTCCTGTACGTTTTGAGCCCCCCTCAGAAGAGCTGACAACCAGCCAAATGCACTGGGCGGTGCAGGCTTCAGTCTCCCCCTCTCCTCAGCATCTGCTTAAAGCAGGACACAGGAAGCAAAAGCTGAATGAAAATTTTCAGAGGTATGTAGGAAAAAGCCAGCCCGTTGCCAGACTTCAGCATCCTGCTGGTGTGAACCCTAGTCCCTGATGCGCACAGTCTGATGTATTAACTTACACTGCCACAGAAATAATTTTATTAATCTGCTGGGCTATGAACTACACTTGCTGAAGAACAAACACATTATCTACTTCACCAGCAGAAGGGCAGGGCAGACCACTGGGGAGCAGTAACTTCTTATATTGCCCCAGTCCAAATTGCCAAGGACATTGAATCAGAGTCTTCATGTTGCTTGATTTTATATTCCTGACATTGTCATAAATTCACTGTCTGACGTCAGGAAAATTGCCTCCTTCCCTCATGCTTCTGTTTATACTGCTACAAAAAGAGAAGAAAACAACCTGCCATACAATCAGAATTCTGGTAATTTTACATTCTCAAAGCAAATCCTAAGTAAAGAATAATCCTTTACATTTAGTAAAGAGAAGCCTATGCTTCGGAAAGTTAGAGACTCAAATGATCTGAGATGAATCAGCTGCCCTTTGAAGACTCAGCCTCTAGTGAGAGTAAATGGGTTTTCTTTGCGTGCTATCTTGCACTTAATAACTGTGTCAGAAGAATATTTTTCATTTACACTTTGGTCCTTTGCTGGAAATCAATATGTCGTTTGCTGGCATTTTCTCCTGGACATCTTTATTTAGCTTGTCTTTTCTTCCTTGGAGGGGAGGGAGTTGTATTTGATTTTGTTCTGTTATTGATTGGATCACTCCGAGCAAGAAATAAATAACCAAGTACAGCACAGTAGCTTTAATGACAATCTCTTAAGCCTCAAAATCTGCACACTATGTTGCACTCCCCCCTAACTCATGATTTAAAAGAAACAACTGTAGAGTAAGGTTACTGTGTAGCAAAGAGGCAGTCACATATGCAATTTAACTGGCATTTCTATTTATGTGTTCATTAATAAAACCACATAAATCCCGTTTCTACTTTTAAAGCAGTACTCCTACTGCTGTAGGGATCTTACAGTCTCTTACAAATGAGGCTTAATGAGAAATTAGAGATATAGGAGACCTTCTCCCAGCAGACATCTTTCACTGAAGAAAATCTGACCATGTTCACATATTTATCACTCACGGCAAGTGACAGTACAGCCTGATAGGTTGCACCCAATCTGCAAAAGCCCGGCCCAGCAAACGACGGCGGAGGGGCAGTTGCTGTGCCCCCGGCTGCACCGAGGTGCCAGCGCCAGGCTACAGCATCCCTGCCAGTACCAAACGGGAAACGATCGGTAAGCGAACCCCAGCGGAGGCACAGGAATCGCAGTCGTTTTCTCAACTTGGGGAGTTCTTTGCCTCCTCGCCTGCTTTTCTCTCAATTTCTGCTACTCGTCATTACGTAGGGCACAAAAAGTTGGTGTATGTAACGGTAAAATGCATAAAGGAGAAAATATTCTGTTCTATGGTCCGAACTGTGGCACTTAAAATCTAGCGTGACAGTGTATATGTGCTGGTTTTGGCTGGGATGGAGATAATTTTCTTCGTAGTAGCTCTTACGGGGCTGTGTTTTGGATTTGTGCTGGAAACAGTGTTGATAATACAGGGATGTTTTCATCATTGCTGAGCAGGGCTGACACAGAGCCAAAGCCTTTTCTTCTTCTCACACCTCCCCACCAGCGAGTAGGCTGGGGGTGCACAAGAAGTTGGGAGAGGACACAGCTGGGACAGCTGACCCCAACTCACCAAAGGGATGTTCTGTATCATATGACGTCAAGCACAGCATATAAAACTCAGCGAAGGAGAAGGAAGGGGGGGATGTTCAGAGTGACGGTGCTTGTCTTCCCAAGTAACCGTCATGTGTGATGGAGCCCTGCTTTCCTGGAGGTGGCTGAACACCTGCCTGCCCGATGGGAAGAGTGAATGAATTCCTTATTTTGCTTTGCTTGCCTGCACAGCTTTTGCTTTACCTATTAAACCGTCTTTATCTCAACAAACGATTTTTCTCACTTTTGCTCTTCTGATTCTCTCCCCCATCCTGCCGTGGGAGGAGTGAGCAAGCGGCTGTGTGGTGCTTAGTTGCTGGCTGGGGTTAAACCACGATGGTATGTAATTCATAAAGTAACAATAAACATAATCACTCTGAATAAATGTGCCTTAAAACAACTTCTGCAATTATTGTAAGTACCTCGGAGTCCAGTAAGAAAAACATCTATCTTTGAATATTTGCATTAATGTACTAGACTACTCTTTCCAGACAAATACTCCTCTTTCTCTCCAAACATTAACATACACTTAGAAAATGGCATTTAAATACTGTTACTCACAGGATTCACACATTATCTCACAAGGGGAAGGGGGCTGCCACACACATTTAAATGCAAAATAAATGTAATACAGAATAGACAGATGCAGAATAAACCCTGGACCACTAGGTACACATCAGCACTCGGAACTGCGCACTGAACAACATATATACAGAACAGTTAACAAAGGAAAAGAGCCACCAGATATCTATATATAAGCATATACATAGCATACTGCTAAAAAAAGACCATAAATAGTTTTAGTTTATAAACAATAAGAAAGTTCATAAACACGAAGAAAGTCACAAAGGTGGCTTTGGTAGAACACAGATTTCCCAGGAACACTGACAGCTTCTTAACCACAAGTCCTTCCTCTCTTAGTATAGGATATAAATGATTGTCAGCAGCTAGTACAGAAACTTCTGTATACACAAGGGAAGGTATATATTACCATTAACTTATTAACATACTAACATATTAACATTATCAGGGTCAAATCTAAAAAAATGAAGTTAAACAGTTCTAGGCATTATTCCATCCAGGAATACCTCTGCCAAATACCTGATGCTTAAAAAAATTATTTTCTATCATTAGCTTTTTTTCTTTCTTTTTGATACATGAATAGACTAACAACTTTACGGGGGGGATAGGGAACTCACTTAACATGTTAGCAAAAAAGTAAATAAACAGCCCAAATGAGTCCCACCACCAACAGGAATCATGGGGGAAAACTTACATAAGTTAGAGACAGAATTTTGCCCATTCTTCTCTAATCTTAACTTAAACAAGGGAAGAGATCTACAAAATACTCCCATCAAACGTATACCCATCAGCTTAAAAAACATACTTGGTCCATCAAGTATTGATGAACCCAGGTAAACTTCAACCTCCTGAGCTGCTAAACATAACAAATGCCTCCTGGGATCCCATTAAATTTGAACTGAACTTCACTTAAATGCCACATCAAGTGGTCTATGCTGCAAACGGTTGTCATGCAAGAAAATTTTGCCATTGGGTAGGCAGACTCCCATGCACAACAAACATGGTGAACACTTATCCCCGCTGGGTTTCTCTGCAGCCCCTGCCTAATCAGAACATTTGCTCCCCGCGACGGATAAGAAGGCCATTTTCTTTGCTTATTTATTTAGCTCTCTACTGAGTTTGATTAACTGTAGTAAAGGCAAATCAATCTTTTGTGTTTGTGTAAAATGAAAAAAAGGAAAAAAGTTAGCTTTAATGGCCCAATAGATGCTCAGCTGGAATGCACTTACCGAGTGAGAGAGCTAGACAAAGGAATTCAGGCAGCTTTAAACACCACCGGGAACATGCTGAGATCATCTATACTTCTACCTGTTTAAAGGGAAAAAAAAGAACCCAAACCCACCCCACAACCAGTGAAGAGGCTTTCTGTTTCTCCGCAACTCTGTCTATCAAGGCATCAAGTACTACAAGTTTTTCTCTTGCATCCTTCAGATTTCCATGCCAAAGCTGGGAGATGCTAGGAAACGAGTATCCAAAGGAACCTTGTCAGAAGGAGAGGACATGAAGATCTAAATCCATGAAAAAACTTCCTCCACTGTCAGCAAACTTGCCTCTAAACTCATATTTGTTGTAATATTTGTTGTAGTATACAAATTGTTGTAATTTGTTGTAAATGTTGTATATGATATAATGTACAACCCTCATAGGGGTGGTAAGATAGCATGAAACTTATGACCAGTATGAAATGAAGAAGCTTCTGTGTAATGAATTTGACTGACACTTATCATTTCAAGGTAGCATTCTGAGAAAGTCTTTCCCTCATGTATTCTAATCATAGCATTGACAACTATATTTGGAAATCACAAAAGAAACTATGCCTGATTTTATGCAATGCCCATTAAAAACCTTTAGTAATATACAAAAATACTCAGGCCTTCCAGACTAGGGACAGTCAAGTATTAACACACAGAGAATTTAACCTCAGTCTTAGCAACACATGAAACAGGACAGCTTGACCAGTATGGAGCAAGAGGTATTTGTCCCCATATCCGAAGTGCTCCAGCCCCTGAACGGACAGATAAAAGTGGGTGCATAGATTTCTTCCTACACCAGTTTCAGCCTTTTAACAACAATTAAAAAAAGCAGAAAGAATCTGACCATCCTTGCTCTAAGACAAAACTTGATGTTCCCTTGCTAAAACAGCTATAGCAACAGCTTTGGGATGGTGGTATGTCTCTAGTCTCTCCTAGGAGGAAACAAATTCACTTTCCTTTAAAATTCCTTTCTCTATGGTATCATTGTTGTAGCTTCACTTGTGCAATCCAGAAACAGGTCACAGAAGCCACTGACATTCAGGTGGTGCCTTGTGGCATTTTTACCACTTAATTTTCAGACCTAGGCCCTCCTCACACTAGAGAGCTTACTGGCATTACAGCCATGCCGGCATATCCAAATTGGCAGGGCTGCTCCCCTTAGACCCAGCGATGCTGACGGAAGGGTTTTTGCCAGCACAGTTACACCACCTCTGAGCGTTGCAAGCGAAGCTGACAAAAGTTGGCATAGTTACCTCCATAGCAGGCTTTTGACTGGCAGCAGCATGTAAAATCAAAGCATGTGCATTTTTGCACTCTGGGACACTGCAGCGACGTTGACAGAACTTTGGAGTATAGCACTGTACTACTCCGATTCAGATGGCAAAATAGTTTTTAAAGAATCCTGTAGTTGTCTCCGCAGTTGTTAGTAGGTGTACAGCTTCCATAACTTAAGTCAGGAATTTGCAAGAAAGAGATTGCAGTCAATGGTTTTTTTGGGGATTCAGAGATCTCAAGGTCAGAAGGGTCCATTATTTTCACATAGCCTGATCTCCTGCTTCAGACAACTCTGTAATTACACAGAAGAGCTGAGTGCCAGGACACCTCTGCCACCGATTTGCAATGACCTTTGACAGGGCAGTTAACCTGTCAGCACACCATCACTTCATTTTTAAGATGGTGAAGGTGCACATGTATCCCTTGGAAGCAAATATTTACAAGCTGCTGTGAGAATACCTGGAGGAGAATGCTGTGTAAAGCATCAGAAGGAAGATACTGTGATTGCATCCAATTTTTTACATTTTGTGAACATAAAGACTCACGTGGTCAAAATGGAAGTCCAGAATGGACTGTAACAAACTGTTATGTGGGGTTGAGGTAGGAGGGACCTAAGAAATACTCCACTCTCTTTAATGTTTCTGAAATTAAATAAAGTACTGGAATGACTGCACAGTCCTACAAACCGTGACTCCTGCACAAAAAAGAAAGGAACTTCCTGCAAATTTTCCTCATCAGTGGAGAAAACCTTCCATGCACATTTATAGAAATAAACGGCAGCAGAGCTTAACACCATTCATCACCAAAGGCAGACGACTCTCAGAAAAACAGCCCTGCCACGGTGGACTACCAGTACTCATCCCATCAGAAAGCAGTCCCTGCTTTCAGACAAAGCACATCTTTTCCAACAGGTGCAGAGAAATGCTCTGTAACCTCTATACCAGCCGGCTTTGAACCTCAGCACCTCACAGGTAGTGGAACAAATTGCCTGACTGGTCCCAGGACATCCCTTGTACCTAAGTCTCCCACTTACCCACAATGTACAAACGATCGAAACAAATGCTACAATCTGACACCATGGAGCTCTCGACAGCTGTCAACTCATTAAGTTCTATTCACTGGCTTCCCACCTCCTTGCCAACATATTACATAAATTGCTTTTTAGCTGGCAGCCTTTCCCTTTGCCTGAAACCAGTTTGCACTGAGCATGTTTAAGTCCATTGTTTTTTTAAAAAAATCGCATTTATTCTCTTCCCTTTGGTGATTTGCTTTGCTTTGGAACAGTTTGAATGGGCTGCAGGATACAGTTTCATTATCAAGCTGCAACTGCGAATGAATATTTTATAGCAGCTGAACAGAGGTTTGGCTGTAAATGACTATATCCTAATTAAACAAAACAAAAGGAAGACAGAAAGAAAAATTAATTTAATTAATGAAATATTGATGCAATTTGCAGAGAAAGGCCTCCCCATTTAAAAGGGAATTCCTGCAATGTGAATTTTACAGAAAGAGTTGGAGGTTCACTACCTCCTTTTTGATTTATCTAGTGATGTTTCTCATATTTCATTTTTGCCCTTTTCAGCCTCTTTAACGTGCCTGAAGGTATGTCTGGTATCTGTCCGTATGAAGTCACAGGCACAAGTGCTCCAAATGCAAGTATATAGTTATAGTGACTGTGCATTAAGAACATGTGAAAACAGAGCATTAAGTGTAGTCATGCTCAAACTCCATCTAAGCCTTGATTCCTGCCTCTGGCACTAGCCAGTTATTTATGTTTGTTCACAGAGAATGCATAAACACAGCAGAAACACGCAGAAGTACCCTTCCCTCACATACACTAATTGGAGTGGCAAGCATCAATTAGGAAGTGGATATACCTGCATCTTTATGCTGCATAGATCTTGTATTTAATAGCTCTTAATGGGCTTTTCTACCGCAAACTGGCATATTAGCTTTTAAAGTCTATTTATATTTTTCTCCTACAATATCGTATGGCAGCAAGTTCCACGTTTTGTGTACAAGTACTTCCTCCTGTTTGATCTCAGCCTGCTGCTCCTTTATTTCACTCCTCAATCTTTGTTGCACAAGAAACAGTGAGCAGTCATTCCCTAGTCACAATTTCTCTGCACCATTTTGATTTGAGACACCTCCGTCTTCGCCGTTTGATTACGATTTTTCAGCGTGAAGAACGCCAGCCTATTTAACCTCTTCTCATGTGGAAACCATTGCATATCCTTGACCATCCCTGCTAATCTCTTCTGCAGCTTTTTAAGTTGTCATAAATTGTGTTTTGAGAGCTGATGGCCAAAACTGAATGCAGCACAGAAGGCAAAGCACAACACAGATTTACACAGTGGCACAATGATATTTTCAGCTTGGGTATTTTTCCCCAATAATTTCTAAATTTGTTTTGCCTTCTTTAATGGGAATATATGTCCAAAAGTCACCAAATCTGGCCATTTGTCAGCACAGAAACTCATTTTAAATGTTCAGTGTGGTTAAGCACATACATAAACCAGTGCCCAATAATGCATTTCTCCTGTTATGGCCTCAGTTTTTGACATTTTTGAATTAAAGGCCCTATAACAGGAAGAATGTATTGATTCTTGAGATGCTTCAGAATGCCATCCATTGAATTGTATATGGCAGTGGGATCTACAAAGAAGTGATAAAGCATTTGGGAGGATGCTGGATTTCTCAGTCATTTTAAGTCCAACAAGCTGACACCTTTCCGATGTTGCAGAAGGCAACTGAGTAAGCCCGAGGGTGGCCTGTCAGGTTCATGGTGTCTGGGGGCATAAGCAATGCACTGCAATGTGGCACCATTCCAAATAGACTGGAGCAATCCTACTGATGCACACAGGATCGGTAACAGAGACAAGACTCCATATTTCAGTTAGAAACGTGGAATGTGTACTTACACATTCCAAAAGCAGGGCCAAACTGTAGAATGTGCTTCAACCTGTTTCCTGATCTCTTTTAGCTGTTAGATGTTCTTTATATTGTGTATGTTGTAAGATGAATCAGGCTTAAAGATAATGTAAAAAGGCTGCCTGAATCTAATTGGAAGATGAGCATAGCCCTGAACTTTATAGAAAACCACAGCTGTACTTTATAGCCCAACAGACAGTCGAAAAGGGAAAAACTATGACATATGTTTGCCCACAAAAATCTCTTTTCCTCAAACCATTTGTATAATTCTCGGTCATCCTGACATTTCACTCTGGAGTGGATTCTACTATCAGTGACAAAATAGTTTTAAGGAAACTGCTCTGGTTTAAAGTTAGTAAGGACAAAGAGAATGCACACAAATAAATCAAAAACCACAGCCCCAAGCAAACCACGGAATCTGGTCCTATGTGAAATGCAGTCTTTCAGCAGCCTGGGAGAGAAGCTATTGACTCTCGCCAGACCATCCATGATGTGACTAACTGAATACCAGTAGGCAAATCGTTGCAGAAGGAAGGGGAGTCATCGTCCTAAAAGCACATAACCTATAATGTTCTATAGTCATAATTTCTTTAAGTCCTGTATAGCATGTGAATGTAAAGGACATAAATGAAAACGCAACTCCTATACAATTCCATGCCTTGCCATTGAGTTAGAGCAAATATAATTTCCCATCCTCTTCAGCAAAAGAGAGAGAAATATACCAGGAGTGAATGAAAGAAATAAATGGATAATAGACAAGACAAGTTTAGAAGGGAGATAGATACCTTTCACAGACTTCATTTACCTCTCTCCCCATGCTACGATTTGCTTTCTAGCTAGGATCTAAAGAAAAAGTGCTAAAGGGAGACTTTAGTCTCTGTCTCCCACTCTGTGTTCCCACTTTCAGCCCAGAGCTGTCAGAGCCTTCCTGCTCTGAATGTGCCTCTCCTTCCCCTGTAGTATTACTGAAGCTCAGGGGCTTTGGTCTCCTACTTTCAACATGACTCCTGTTTTTCTCTGCCACTCCTTCTTCTTTTGGACTCTGAGGAAAGCTGAGTGGCTCTTTAATACTAGCAAAGATACTGATCTTGACTCAAAC
>NW_010555323.1:112901-167456 GCF_000687285.1 Phaethon lepturus | reverse complement strand
AAGAGTTCTTTAAATTCCACATTATCAGAGAACATACAGCTTATATGTGAAGATACAACATCTATTACCTGAATTTTAGCAGCAATGATATTACAGCCTCTAATCAGATCAAGATCCCATTATTTAGATACTGCAGTATCAACAGGATGAAAGAGACCTTGTTTCAAGTACTGATGTTTAGGCAAACAAGCAACATATTTAGTACAGCAGACAAGGGAATAACAGCTCAGTTTTATGATAAATTATGATGCTAAATCATTAGCTTTTGTTCTATGCTGGAACAAACCCAAATATCCTTTAAAAAATATCTCAGAAAAAGAATTACATCGAAGTATCAGTTTTCAGGTAATAATCTTTTTTTTTAATTTGCACCTAAATTTCAGACATACCATTCAGTATGTGCACAACAGCAAAGCACCCACAGGACACCTTAGAGGGTGTAGCCCCCAGAAAAGGTTAACCCTGCAAAAAGGATCCGGGCTTGACATCCATGCTTCTGAATAGTTAAAAGCATGGGATTTCCTCCAGGTCCTTGCTGCATCAGGAGCACAGGAAAAAGAACCTACAGCATCTCCTTCCAGGAGCAGTGTTCTGATTGCAACCTGCCGCGGTGAGAAAGTCTCTCACCCCCTCCACATCACAGAACTCACCACCCTCTACACGCCCCCCCCCAGCTACCGTGCAGATATCTGGCAGGGAGCATGACACGAGCAGAGGGTGATGCGAATGATGGCGCGAAGACAGCTTTAGGAAATACCACCTATAGCCAAGATTACTGAAGGTGCAGAGGAAGCATGGGCAGAACAAGACTGTTTGCCTAAAGATGGATTCTTTAATCTGGTTAGCCTGGGAGATTTCCAAAGAGGCCAACAACGGCTGAGTTTAGGAAAGCAGTTAGTGCAGGTTTAGCACTAACTGAGACTATACTTTAATAATCTATAAAATAACACTGCCAAAGATTATACTCTTATGCTTGCAGGGCCTTCTGACAAGAACAACTTCAGGAAAAAAAAAAGAGAGAAAGAGAGAGAACAAAAATGTAATTGCCTGCCTATCAGCTCCACTATCATAATTACTTTCAAACTCTGACATGGGTTGAATCAGATGAACACCAAATCAATTTTTGCAGCCAGCAATCAGCGCATTCTTAGCTCATAAATTAAACTGTCACTGGTAGAGCGAGTACAAAATAATGCCTGTTTCACTATTTTACACTGCAGAGTGCAACTTCCTTATGTTTCCTTCTGTTTGCGAGTGAGCGCTGCTTGTATGTCCTTAAGCACTGCACAGTACATTAACACTCATCTAATTCAAACCGAAGTTTGCACAGCTGGATGCCACACATGAACACACAAGAAATTATACACTAGCTATGGAGTGGGATAGCGTTATCCCCCTGGGTATCCAGAGCCCCATTCTAGACGTGGGGAGATGGTGGCATGAGTTTTTCTCCTGCATCTGCACTTCACGCAGCTTTGGGAATTTGCTGGCTGCACACAGCTTTGAGAGAGGAAATGCCTTAAGGCTCCACTCTGCTGTGTTCCCCTTCATCCCTTACTGACCTCCAGTGAACCTCCTCAGGCTGAAGTGAGTAGAAGGCTCCCCAATACAAGGAAAATTCTCAAAAAAAGCGCACCATTTTAAATCCAGAAACTACTCATTGTTCTGATTTCTTTAAGGACTAAAGTGATCAGATTAAACTGATGCATCAGTACCATATGTTGAAACTTGAGCCATAGTAATAAAGTGCTTAATTCCATATTACCTTCTGTGCCTCATTTCTGAGTCTGAGTAGGAATAATTTAATGGGACATTCTCTGCCCAGTACCTTGCCTATCACTTTTCACTCTCTACTCTAAACCACAAACCCACAACACCAGGGTGATGAGTTTACCTCTTATGTAACTAGTGTTGTCAAGATACCTCATTCTTTTCTCCTTTTTAGGGGCTTGTGCACTTTATGTGCACTTTAAGCGCATTTTTTTCATTTTAAGTGCATTGCCTAATCTTTACCTAATAATTGAGATAATTTGCCCTCATATAATGTGACTAGCCAAGCCCCAGATTCCCTGTTTGTGCTCTGACTAGCTCTACCATCATACTTACTTTTCAAAAGATAATCCTTCAAGCACCTTCCTCTCCCATCCATCCCAGCTGGAAAAGAGCTGTGAAGACGAACACTGGCTGAACTCCTAATTGCTCCAAAATTCTCCTCCAAGGTTTCACCTCCACATACCACTGAACAAGTCATCCAGCTATACTAGCAAATCCAGCTAATCATTTTTAATGTACCATTTTCTGTAACAGCCAAAGTCAGTATTGAGAGTTTGGCCTCGAGTGATATCTTCGAAGAGCTCAGGATTTTTCTTCTGCTTTTTCTAGTCTTCGGAAGCTGAGCTATAAACTTATTGAAACCTGAATATGAAATACTTCCTTATTTAGTAAAAATAGGACTGCCTATCACTTCAAGCGAACCAGCAGCCAGTATATAGGATTTTTGGAGTGTCGCATTTCAGAGGAGTGTCCTCTCTTCCTTACAGTTGATCACTGGTTCAGAAAGAGAAGTTCCACTTTAAATGGAATGGTTGACTCTTTGCCTAATGAGTGGGGTAATTTGACCTCATATGACCTAAATAGACAAACGAACAAAAGGTCTTATCTTATATGTTTATCAATGAGTTGTCTGCTACTGTCTGCCACAGGGAGCTCTGCATCTTTTTGCAAGAGCCTCTTGCTCAGCTGCACTGCCTAAGAGCTGACAACTCATCACACTGAAGCTCTGCAGAGCTGTGAGACAGCAGTGCTCTCATATTTCTATGATATTGTTATTAATACAGTACTAAAATGGCAGTAGTTGCAGAATCATCATGTACATAAACCACAGAAAAACAAGGACGAACCTCTGAAGGCGTAAAAGCTAGTACTCAGCTACTTCAGCTCTACATCATATAAAGCCATGAATAAACTTCTCCTCCTGGACCTTCTCATGCAGAGGACTCCCTTTCTGGATAGGAACCCACTTCCAACTTCCAGCCATAGCTTATTCACAGTTGGGTACTGTCCATTATGGGCCATGCAACCCTTTAGTTTAAATAAATATTTTACCACCCTCCTCTTTGTAAACACAATACAGTTTCAGGGAGCAATCATATCTCCTTTATTCCTTCAGTACACAAGCTAAAGAAGCTAAATTGTAACAAATCTCCTAAGACTGACTCCCTATTCACAACTTTGTCCTTCAAAACCTTCTCTGTACCTGTGCCAAGTCCTACCAGTCATTCCGGAACACGAGCAGATACACTCTGAAACAGCACTGAGCAAATTCAGAGAGAGATTTTTTTAATAAAATACTTTAAAGAACAATCCTGCTGTAGTAATATGGTGGGTATATTCACACACATAGATATGTGTGTGTGTGTGTGAAGAGGTTTAAGAGGTCTTTAATTCCACAAGTAGAGGAATGCAGCTAATTATGTTCTGTCAGATAGAAAACCAGGTTTGCTACCAGTTTTAACCAGGTTGGTATTCAGAGACTACCAAAAAGATTGAAACCAGTTCATAAGGAAAAGATTTCTAGTGGCTTAAATGCAATGAGGTTTAAGGATCAGCCCTACATACTCTTGAATTAATCCAAAGCAGAGCATCTACAAAATGGCTGGAAACAGAAATGTGTGCCTTGCCTGAGCACAGAAGGAAGTAAAGAGATCAAGTCGAGAAAAAAAGGCAGTTACTTTTCAAACTGCCATCTTTTATCTCTGAAGAAACACAAGAACTGGAACTGATAACTGTCTCGATACGTTATCAGTTATGATAACTACATTACAGAGATCCAATACAGAGTAAGTCCTTAGAAATTCCAAACTTACAAATCAAATACAATGAATAACTGAGAAAGCCCCACTTTCCATTTCAATTCTGCTCTCCTTATCTACCATGCTAATATTTAGAAAGTAATTATTGCTCTTGATGATTAAACTTTTTTTTCTCCTCTTGAAATGACTGATTTTTCTTTTGAAGTCTGTATCACCCTGAAGGGAAAATCCATTTCTCAGCAGATTTTTTTTTTCCTTTTTGCCTAGCAAGTAAAGGGGATTAGAAAAATTAGAATAGAATGACAGTAAAAAGAAAATGGGGGAATGGGAAGAGTAAGGAAGGACCAGACGGGTTTTTTTTTTAATTTAAAGAATGACTTTAGGAATTCATGAAGAGGAAGAAGTGAAAAATTATGAGCTCATCACACAGGGTGTGGCACCTCATGCTGCAACCCAGAGTTCCTATACTGAGTTGAATAGGCGCTGCTGACAGCTCATTGTTGGAGCGAGCCTAAAATGAGTTCTACATCAGCAGGCCAGGCCCATCAGCACTTGGCATCTTCATCGTACCACACTACATATAAAATTTTTGGCAGAATTATTGCAGCTAGGTTAGTTCCTCAAAGTGAGCACAAATGTATCTTCTCACGAAGTCTGAGTGGCATGTCGAAGTTAACCTGGCCTGGAAGGAAAGGAATTCACACACTAATGATGAAGAGGGTGGATGAACCTAGATGGTTGTATGCTTTATCAACATAAAAAAATTAAACTATGGAAGCTTAGCTATGATTGTATCAGTCTCATGCTTTTCCTATAGTATCCTCCATAATAAAAAGCAAAGTAAATAAGAATTAATATACTATAGGATATACCACAAAAAAATATAGACCTATGTGACTTCTTGTTCCCAAAATTTCTCCCATTAAAGTGATATAATTACACACAGGGATTTTTGGTGTTATGGTATACTGAAACCACGAGTGAAAATCTGTGAGAATCAAAGCCCACACATAGGAATTACCACCAACTCACCCCCTTCCAAACACTGAAACCAGTGTATGCGATGCGAATTTACTTGGCCGGCTCATATAATCTCATCACATAATTTGTGAGCATGGTCCATACTGCTGCAATGTACATCATTACTGCATTCTGTTCTTGCAGAATGGAAAGCATAAGGAAAACAGAAAGCACCGTTATAGATGAAACATTCTTTGTCCATATTCCCTTCTCTATATGAGGCTGACAATGTGGAAACTAATACTTCAAAGCACTCTTCAGTAACAGCAAAATACTATACGTCGAAGACATTTCCTTTTTCTCATAAAACCCCAGATATATCAGTGGTTGTTTCCATGAAAAAAACAAAAAAAAAAAAAAGAGTTCTTAGAAGGTGACATACTGACCATGACTCTCAGCTAAACTCTCCAATAGTCACCGAAGTAGCTACTCAAGACAGAATATATTTAATACAAACAAACTGGAAGAGAGCCAGCTCTGGATGAAATGATTGGCTTATTTCAGAATATGAAGTGTTTCTTCCTGACAGCAAGCTATGCTGACTGTCCTTGGGGAGATGCTATAAAGTGAGCTGAGAAGCAACCTTGACCAGAAGTGAGACAAAGCATCAGTTTTAAGTCATATAATGGATGGCCATTCAATGCCCTTGTATCGGCAAAGTAGCTTTCTAAGTTGAATATGAAATAAAATAAAGGTCTTCAGTTGCTAAAGGGGCTAAGCATATGTTTATTGGACTTGTTGTTAGTGTTTGGTATATCATCAGCAAGTTATGTCGTTGCAGTCTTTATTTTAAACATACTGCTTTTGAAGTTAATAAAATGACTTGTTTCTCTCTTGTGCTGGACCATTTGCATAATTATGAAGAGGGTTCATGGAAGACAGTCAATCAGATAATTCCCACATGCAAATTAAAGATCTTTCAATTAACATGGCAGGACGTGTGTGAACACCATGCTAATGTAGCAGAAGATATCCCTAGTGGCAGCTCAGCTCTCTGCCTGTATGCCAAGGCATCTCTTTGTCATGCTTCACTTTGCCACTGGTGGCCTCTGCTTGGGTAAGAGAGGGTGGTGGAACAGAGGAAAAAAAGGAAGATTTATTAGAGATCTTTATTGCAATGTTACTGGTGAGGTGGGGGAGCATTGTCTTACTCTTAATCTTGTTTCAGACAAAAGTCAACCTGTTTGATGAAACAACTGTGTCTCACCATATCAGAGCAAAATTGTGAGAAGAATCCAATTTCCAGAAAGCACTTTTATTCACAGATCAGTTTGCTTACAGTTCCCCTACTGAAAAATGACTTCTCTCTTCTGCCTTCAGTAATAACAAGACACTGTCTTTTCATAAGGCTTTCCTTGCTTCTCCATTTGCAGGTAATGGCCCCACAGAACAGCTTCTGAAAAGCAAATGTGAGTAGAAAAGGACTCTGGATACTTAGTAGTACCTTGGGTCATATCTGACAAAAACCAGCGAAGTCAGATCTTTAGATTTCATAGATACAAGATGGTAATCAATTTCAAAATGAGAATTTAATATTTCTGTGAGTATAAAGATGCTATATGGTCCTTTAGGCAAGTATTACATCTTTCCCTCAAGCATGAGAGCATTAAAGACCAGATACCAGAAGAGATGGGTCCTTGTTTTCTATCATGGCACCCTGCTAGCTTTCTAACCACTGAATGAATTTTCAAAACCAGCTCTTCCATAGGAGAAATGGCATGTCTGTGTCTTCCAGCCAAACCAACCAACCAGTTTTATTTTAGGTGCTAGCTGCTTCATACTCCTGAATCCTTCTGGAAATCAAAAGTCCTTATGTGGGCATGTCAGAACTCCCCCACGAAGGTAAATGCTGCTCCGGCATCACTCTGACACGCTCCCTGGGGAGATGCAATACTCCTAGCAGCTGCTTCTTGGGGAGAAAACTCAGAGTGTGCCTTAGCCAAAAAAAAAAAAAAAAAAAAAAAAAAAGGAAGAAAGAAAAAAGAAAAAAGGAACCTGCTGTTTGCTCTAGGTAACAGTAATTCAGCAGAATCTATGTTTATTTGGATGATGAAGGGATGCAACAGCAGCGACTGTCACAAACTCCAAAGTATTTTAAAGAAAATGAGAAAACTATCTTTGCTGAAAGTAGTCAAATTATATCTTTTTTAACCTCAGACACTCTCATTAAACGAATATGGCTTTCACAAACAGGAATAATCTCCTACCAACTAATCGAGAGGATAGAACTAGTACCAGCCTTGCTATTAGTATCTCTATCTCTCCCATTACCAGACTATCTGACCAAAAAACGACAACAATAATAATAATAATGGTGTCTTGAAAAGCTAGAAGACGGATTGGGTTTGAGTCCAGACAGCCCACTGGGAGGTCTTCCTAGTAGTTACTCTCCTTCCTATTACTGAAGTATCATGGAGCACGACCTAATTTCATGGACTAAGTACAAAACTTGGAATCATGAACGCCTATTGTAAGGCCCACTGCTTTTTCCCTGGAGCTCATGATGAGGTTCTGCACCATACTGGTGGGGCAGACCTAATCCATCTCTGTTTCAGCTCCGTTTTTGGGGCAAATCACTTCCCCATTCACGTCTTAGTGGTCAAAACTTGCAAGGGGATAGTGTTGTGAATGAATTCAGCTGAGACACAAGACTTAGAGAGCTGCAAAGTTTGCAAGGATGCAATTGTAGCTCCCACATCATGCATATAACCTCCAAATTATTGGAGTTTTCATCCACTTACTGGCATCTAAGAATAAAAATCTATAATAATGAAAAGCCACTGTGTTTGCATTCCTGTGCCTCTGGATTCAACCAGTTTATAGAGTAGTTCAAACTGATCAAAAGTTTTAAATGTTCTTTTTGTGGTAGCCAATAAAAAGCAGGAGTTCATTCTCAGCAGGTTATTAGTTTTATAATATTATTAATACTAGTTGCTTTGTTATGTAGCACTAGCAAAGTAAACTCAACCTTTTTCAGCACATTTTAGCTTTAATGAAGCAATTACTTGAGTCAAAATCATTTATCAAATTGAGCAACTCCTAGCAAGAATTATATTTCTGACTTCAAGTCTTTGTTTTTCAAATAGTAAGGCATAATAACTTCTTGAAGAATTAGTAATCAATGTGTCACTCCTGTAAGTAATTATTTTACTTGAAACAAGTAATAAGTCTGTGTTCCCATTTGAGGGCACATGTAATTGTAATGTATTGTTAATTCTGCAGTCTTTTGTATAGAATGAATATTCAACTTTAATAATCATGGGAAACTATCAAACTATCTCTAGCGTATGTTCTCTGTAGAAAAAAGAATGATAAAAGAGTTAGCATACTGAGTATCTTTTTAAGTTTCACACTTCAGAGAAAAACACAATTTACTGAAATGCGTTCTGTGTAGTGTTTATGTGCATACTCAGCATGTCCCGAGGTTTTGGTTTTTTTTTGTTTTGAAAGAAAACTATAGGCCCAAGAGAACTTGTGCTTGTTTCTTTATGCTTGTCTCTTCCATTGCATTCTCGGTCAGACCAGGAGCATGGCAAAAGGTTCTTTTCTGCCTCAGTTTCACTCCCTTTAAAGTGAAGAAAACTAAATCCATCTTAGGGGCAGAGAACATTGTCATCATGAATTATTGTTTGTTAAGCACTTTAAGAACAGTATTAGAAGTTCTTAGTGAAGTGCAGAGCATTACTTGTTTTTAAAAGATAATAAACTAAAATGAAATATAATAAAACTTCCCAGCTGCAAGACATGTCTTAGGACACATTTATATCACATTAGACCATGAAGTCACATTTTCAAATGAATGAAATATTTTCACATGAAATGAAACAGATATTTTACACTGTACGTGAACACTGCACCACAGTATGGGACATGACTTCCATCCTTGGAGGTGTTCAAGAGTTGATGGATGTGGCCCTGAGCAACCTGATATGACTAGACCCGCTTTGAAAAGGCAGTTGGTGCAGCTCCTTGTTATAGCACGCTTGTAAGAGCCTTCCTGGACTCGCCTGAAATATTCCACACTTCAGAAGTGTGATCCTCGTATGAACACACAAACAGACAGGACACCAGTGAAACTTTCAGTCCAAAGAGCACTCGGCAGCACACAGGGTGCAGTCAAGCTGTGCTTCGAGCCAGCTCTGGTCCCAAAGATGATCATACACATTACCTCGTGACTGCCTCTGCAAAGAAGTCTCTCCTCACAGCTGGACTTCATCCGTGGGTGCTGTGCTGTGTTAACGCTGCCAGATGACCGTTCTACTGCAGCTAGCTCAGGGAAGGTGCACAACGGTCCACACCTGACTGTGCAGCGCTGGCCGTAATGTCTTCTGCCACTACAGAAAAGCACCATTTATCCCAGGCTCCAAAAGCACAGGTGCCACTGCTGTGTCTCTGTCATCGCCTCTTGCAGCCCAGTGCTTATAGCACCGTGCTGGGGCTTTAATTAACTACTGACAGAAGAGGGAACAGCAGCTACTCAGTCAACAGGCAAGCCTGCGATCACTCATCATGCCCTGCTGCCACAAGTCCAAGATGAAACCAGGTCTCCAAGCTGGACGTTTATGTTATTGCTCTTATTTTGTCTGTTTGTTTATTTGTTTGAGGTTTAATGCCTATGCGGTTAATTTGAGGGCAATAAATAGCTTTTTGAGAAAACTAATTTGTACGCAGCTGCAATTAATCAGAGTGCAGAGAAGAGTGCACCGGAGCTGAACGCCGCGCTGAAACAGATGGCTGTGCTGCCGCCACACACCCCTGCGCTCCTGCGAAGGTGAAGCCAAATTGCAGAGCCCTGGGAATTTGAGCTCGCACACATGCTGGCTCTCCCCACATCAGGCCTGCTAGGGAAAAGTTTGAATGATTTTCACCTGGAAGCCTCCTGGGGCTTGCAGCCATTACTTGAGAAGTTTAATAACCCCGGCAGGGGAAAAAAAAAAAAAAAAAAAGAAACAATTCACTGAACCTTTCCAACCGCACATCTGAATTTAGCATCTAGTCCTGTTCCTGGCTGTCTTCCTTATAGTCCCTGATCCTCAAAACTTTCCTGGTATGAAGGGAAAAAAATATCAGCCAGATGGCAGCTGCTGTTTACTGTCTTCTCAGCAACCTGAGAAGAATCCAGTAGTCTTAGTTGTTTCTACTGGTTTCCACCTGAATCCAATAACAAGTTAATATGCCCAAAGAAAGAGAAGTTTGGGGTGCACAGAGGGAAGTGTAATGTTTTCAAGCTTCAGGATTGCAGGGTGGTTCTCTGCAAACCTTGGGGACTGATCTGCAGCAGTAGTGAAAGATGATGTGCTGATTCAAGTGGAAATTGCGAGAGCTGGTGCCGAACAGAACTTCTCTGAAATGAGAGAAAAATTTAATTCCATGACACCTATCATGCTCAGGGCACACAATGGCTTGTAAGATGGTTATTTATTAGGTTATTTGCCACTTGTCTGAGGTGCACCCCAAGAGGTACCAGGAAGAGGTTTAGCATTTACTTTAAAAATCTTGTAATTTAAGACAAACAACAGGTGAAATCTGGAAAGAGGGTTATATTTGAAACTTGAACTTCTTTTTAATACATAGATGCTCTTCGACATAATCACTAGAAGATGACTAATATCCTTTACATATTACTGCTAAAGTGATTCTTAAATGCAAAAGAACAGTGATTGTGCAAATGCCATAGCTATTATGAGTGATTCTTCAAAGGTTGGAGTAAAAGGTCCTCCCACATGTGCCATTATATTATGGCTGATAGTCCCAAAATAGGCTAGTGTGAGACATACCAAAACCACAAGACCATGTAATCACTACTTTAATGTTGTTGATTTCAAAACTGCTAGAATCAATTTTCATCACTTGATTGAGAAGCAAAAGACAACATGTTAGCCAAGTCCTGACTGTATGGGCTTGCTGCAGCCATGAAAAGAGGATTTCATTTCACTCCCCATTTTCCTTTCCTGTGCAAACATCCACAGTCCTGCAGCAATGCCTTGAGTAAGGAAAGCACTTCAGCTAGGGAGTAAAAGCAGGTGGCCTGAGGAGTTAAAACCTATCAAGGTCCTTCCAGCAAATCCACATGAGAAAGTTAGTGTCAGTTTTCTACTTCTTTCTTCCTTGCTAACTCTTCAATGGCTTCAATAATTTGCTGTTATACAGGACACTTGTAAATGGTTGCTTGAAGATGTAAGCACTGCAGCAGGCACTTGGGGAATTCTAGTAGCAGGGCAGAAAGCTATCTGCATAGGTCTTTAAGGAGACTGAACATGTGAACCTCAGAGTAGAAAGGCTTTTCACGATTCTGCACAAGTTGTGTGTTCTTTTCCTTCTGGCCAGGATTTTGCTTTCCTCAGATGCAAAAAGTAATTACAATGATGACTCCAATAAACTCACAGTGTTGTTTCCCTCCTTTACCCAAAGTACATGCAAATGTATTCAACAGGCTATTGTCTTTGGCAGTTGTTGCAGGCAAGCAAAAGGAGTCACTGTTTCAAGATGAATTGTAACAGTGGTGATCAAACAAAAGCAAGGCCCAGAGTATGACGACTGATACTTCTGAAGGTAGAGAGATGCAGTTCTGGGCTGAGAAGTTGAAAAAATATCCATGTGGTCAATAATGACTGCACATGCAGTATCAGCTGAGAAAGCAGAGCATGAGTTCCCGTGACACGTTAGAAATGATAAAAAACCATGTTATTGAAGACCTTACAGAACAAAGGCATAGTGTCTTCCGTTATTAAACTTTGCCAAAGACAAAGCCATAGATCAAGTGTAATTTAGTTATTTTAGTCAGAGACAGAAGGCCAGACTTCTAGTTTCTGCTGCTGGCTTTGATATTAGACTTTACCTCGTACGGCCACCACTATCATAGCATCTGAGCACCTTTTATGTTTTATCCTCATAACTGATAGTAAAGACTATTAACCTCACTTTCAGGAGGGGAACAAAAGCACCAAAAGGCCAACTATCTTTCCTAAGATCATATAGGAAATTCATAACGGGAATGAACTGACCCAATTCTCCCAAGACTGAAGTTTTGAATTTTCTTCTTTGCTCAAATCCACTCAAATGGCCATAACCTCAGTTAACTTGGGATGTAATTGTATTTTCACCAAGACGGGTAAGATGACTGAATTTTAAAGCCTCCTCAGCTGCTAGGATGAAAGGTACTACAAAAAGTTCAGTGTACTATAATGATAACTGGCCCCATTCCTTGCAATGGTGAAAAAAAATAACATCACTAGAGCATATTCTTCTTTGGACAAAATGCTCTTATTATTTCTACGATAATACTTGTATTTCTGCAGTGCTCAACTCTGTAACACTCAGGCTCTCCTGTTTACTCTCAAGCTCTATGCCACAGTTAAGAATTGTGCTGTAGCACCTTAAAGTGGAAGATCTGGGTGGGTACCTGTCACCAGACAGCAAACAGTGGCAATAAAACTGATATCAAAATTTATTTCTACAATATACTGATAGTCTTCACTCCTACTGTGCTGAATGAGCTGAAGATAAGTGAGTGATATCCTACTGGGGGTTATATATCAGCGTTACGAAGCAACCTGATCAGTCCCTACACAAGCACATCAGCGCACACTGATCAGAACGATGAGAAAGCAGCGTGAGGCATAGCAATAGGTAAAAACCAACAGCCTACCTGCGGCTGCACAGCTTTCATACTGCCTGTAACAGGAGAGCTGATGCAGAGTTCAACACTGAGCCTGGGATACTCTGCTTTTCTGTGACACTGGTTCTCTCAAGTGAACTAGAAGAATAAAAATTCCTCAGGCTAAGCTAGCAGAAGCAGTGCTAAGGCCTATCTGAGATGTACTTTTACAATAATAGAAGACGACTGCTGCTACCAGCTTTTTAAACAGTTACAGGGAGCTAGCACATGGCAGCCCAGCAGAACGAATTGCCTCATTAAGAGCTATTTCCATTAAAGCAATCATCACCCTCTGTCTGCAATTTACATGAGCTCTTCCTATCCACATCAGAGCTGAAAAGGAAATGGTGTGAAAGGGAAAAGCACCAATATGAAATAAAAGTCGCACAGAAGTCCTAAATCATATTCAAGTGCTTGCAGTTAGATCAGTTAATGAGCTCCCATCGCCTGTTGTGCAAAGTCCCCTTTATAAGGTTTGTAATCTTCCTGCACTCTCCTATAAAAGACAAAGAGGTTGAGGTTTTCTGGTGGTGATCCTCTGCCTTCACTTGCAGATCACAGAAAGCTTTTTAAGGGCTATGCTAATGTGACCTGACTACACTTGTATGTGTGCACGGGAAGCTGCGTCTACTACATATGCTAAGCGCGAGCGTGGGCTCACGTATGTGTTTCTTGGTGCCTACAGCTTGCTGAACAAGATCACTGCTTGTGGGAAGGAGTTTGCTGTACCTGAGAGCACTGATGTGTGTGGGTGAGGAAGATGACACATGGGAGGGTGTAGTCCACAGACATCAGCATGTGTGTGACTGAGAAATAGTTACAGCAGACAGAATGACACGATTGGAAACTTTTGTATCACTTTTGTATCACCTTTTGGAGTACATGAGTGTATACTCTCTGGGCAAATGGTATGGATTTTGTTATTTCAAGTGTATTGTAAGGCAGCATTTGTGGCTATGTACACTTCTAGGAATTTGTCTGGGGATCTCTAAGTGTGGTTTAACTTTTGCGCTCTCCCCTTACATACCATTAGTGCTGGTTAGTATGGGAGGAACTGGTGCATCACACAACAAGTTTTTGTTATGCAACTAAATAGACCACCTCCCTCTTCCCTTCTTGGTCTTTTCACTCACCCAATATCACGTTGTTGAATTACCACCTCTGCAATATTCTCGTGCATGAAGCTGATGTTTTGGGTTTAACTCCCACCATGCCCCTGTAACATGCATGAAGTGTGTAGTTCTTTGGGATAGTAAATCATCAACCTCAACATCACCAAAGCTCTTCTCTCTGCAAGAAGCAGTCAGGAAGCTGATATGAGCGAGACCAGATGCCTCTATCTATTTCAAGTCAGATGAAAAGCAAAGCTTTCAATGGCATGGGCATGAACTGACCTATGTTTTAAGTGATTTTAATACTATGTCCTTTCTGATCTTGAAAGATGACTGTCACTTGTACTTTGCTTGCTCTTCCCCCTAGTCCAAAACTTCTGCTTGATCCCTGCAAACAGAAGCCTGTGTAATGTCTTCTTTCTGTGACTGGTAGTCTGTGGGGCAGGAAAGCAACTTCCACCAGTGTCTGTGCAAATGAAATTCACCTGGCATTTACAAACCAGACAAGAGAAAAAGAGGCTGAAGTGAAAAGGGACCATTTTCAGCAGGGAGCAGAGCACAACAAGGAAATAAAAAGATGAATAAACCTGTCATAGACTTTTTCTTTATGGAGCAGAGGCACAGTTATTAGGTACCCGCAAAGAAGGCATGCTGGATATATGACTCCTAATACATCGTCCATAACACAGCGCTGTGCAGAAGGCATACAACTTTTCAAACAGTTGTCAGAGGCAGAAATAAATACAATGTCTTAGTGGGAAAAAATGACCAGAAGGATTAGAAGTGAGCATTTGGGTGGTACAGGCAGGAGCCAGAGAGCTCGCTCTAACAGCATTTTTTCATACTCGTTGCTTGTCAGAAACAGGAAAGTTATTAAGCTTTTATTATTATTTTTCTCTTAATAATTTGGGTGAGCTTTTTACTGCTGGTAAAATGTGACAGATTGATAGCACTTACTAGAAAGGAAAGGCTGCAAACACAGAGCTCTGCCAATCATATCTCCATCCACAATTGTGGCACCCTCTTTACTAAAGATGGGTCACACCACCCATTTGAAACCCCTGGTCTGACTCACATCCTCTTGTCCTCATCTCTTCTACACCTAAAGGCCCCGGAAAACCACTGCCAATCATCCTCATTACTAATGTATAACTTCCTACCTTTTCCTCTCTTCCTACAGTTCTAACAAAGTACTGTGTTCTTCACTCATATCTCTCTTCAATTTTCTATGTCTGGGGTCAACTGCGCACTCCTCCATACTCTGTAGCATCCCATCTTATCCTAACACTGATCTCCTAACATCGAGTAGAATGTCCTAACTCCCGAGTTACACAATCACTGTAGCATCTCCTAGTGCAATAAAGCTAAAATTTTTGTCATACACTGGCTCCATCACACAGTCTTACCCATGTGGCTGGCTGTCTACTTCCACAACATCCCAGACTCGGGGCAGAAAGAAATATCAGTGTGTGCAGATTAGTTCTGAACATGCACAGATTATAATTATGGGCATCTTAAGAAAATTCAGGTTAGAAATGGAAGGTGTTTGGTATGCTGTAACAAACGTTGAGTGGGAGATGTTTTATTCTGTAAATTTGTGCATTAGTACTTTGAACTAAGTAACAGCCCAATTTTTAAAACATTTACCCTGCTAAAATGCCTTTGCTGTTTTCCTGGATAACATTCAAATATTGTCAGTAAAAGCTATAAGTAACATCTAACAACCACTGTCTATGCCTTCATCACACCGTTAGACCATGCTGCCTCCATGCTAACTAGTAAGAATCAATTCTGAAATTAGAAACTTGAAGATCTTTTCTCTCCTTTGTTCGCCAGTCTGCCACTTGATATACTACAATTCACACAGGAACTACTTCAAGACCATTGCACAGATTTCTTTATAGGCAGCCTCATTTCAGATCCCAGCCTGAAAAAGAAAATACAGCGATTTGCAATGATGGATGATCTCAATAGTGAAATTCCATTTGACCTGCTGCTAGAAGCAAGGAGCATATTACTGACTTGAGATAGGTAAGTTGGTTAGGATCAAATATCATAAAATCCAAAGCTTTCAAACGAAACTGAACTTGCACCTGAATAGAACTATTTTTATGAGATTTAGATAAAACATTTTTCTTTTTGTTATGCATGAAGCAGTGTGTATCAGAGCTCTGGCTGAAATGACAAGTGCCCTATCACAACCAAGGTAAAATAGCTGACAATCCACCAAGATTATCAACACTTCTTCACTTTCACTGACCTACCTATCATTTGCGCTCTCTCCCTATCCTGATGTCTTCCTCTCATCTTTCTTCTCCTTGCCTCCCATTTTCCTCTCCATCCACGCAATCTTTTTCACTATTTCAATAAAACACCAGCAGAGCACAATAACCATCTCTTTCTTATATTGTACTAACATGTTATTAAAAAATACAAGTAACTTTGTTCTTTCTATACCCTAAAAGTAAACTAGAAACTCAACTCTGATCCCAAGCGTGGCAACTGGTGATCCCTAGATATGTGATTTTCAAAAAACAAAACTGAAGTTGCAGTAGTAAAGGCTCAAATTACATCAAAATAAAAAGTTGCGTTACTTTCTGGCTGGCTTGTAACCAAAACACAACTAAGATGTAAAGTAAGACCAGTTTTTACACCAGCCCTTCTCTTTGTCATGGTGCTGCTACAGATGTTATCAGCCTCTAGCTTTGAGCTTCTTTCTTTAGTACTCTACCGTGCTCAGAAATGTATAAATGTGCAGCTTAGCTTTATGGAAAAGGCCAGGGCATTGAAGCAGTGATTTGCCCTCTGAATAAGGGTGAGTGACATCTTCATATAATTAAGTCCTTCATTCACTCTGC
The DNA here is from genome assembly GCF_000687285.1 of Phaethon lepturus. NCBI lineage: Eukaryota > Metazoa > Chordata > Aves > Phaethontiformes > Phaethontidae > Phaethon > Phaethon lepturus. The sequence continues at coordinate 150,997 of NW_010555323.1, read as the reverse complement.
AGTTAAGCTTTATTCACCTCATGTTTTAAAGTAACATAAACAAGTTTTATGGGTCATTACTCAGACAGGTGTGCTGCATACAGCATCTCTTAGATTTGCAGGCCAGAAAAATGAAAACAGGAATGGCAAAATTACTTGGCTGCAAGCATTCAGGGAACACTGTGAAATGTTTAATGACATGCAAGTAAGTTTCACATTTTATCTTCCAAAAACTCTTTTGAAGTTGGACGTTACATTTCTTTACACCTCACACCTTTCCTACCTTTTTCACTTTACCGAAAACAGCATCTTTCAGATATCAAATAGGGATCAAACAATTCATTGCTCTCCTAACTTCATAAACTAAATGCCACCAAAGTGAAACATTCATTTCCCAAAGAATTTAAATATCTAATCTTGTTAATTTGCACCCTTTATAATACAACAGAGCCTGCTGTTCACACCTGATGGGAAGTGCTTTGGGAAGATGCTCTTCAGAGCACAGTGATGGCTAGACCACTTCCCTGCTAATGTATAATTATATTCAGAAATAATATTTGTTGGGCTAATTCTAACCTCTGAGAGTGGAAATGAATGTGCTTTTGCAATTGCACTAAAATGGTCTAAGAACTTATTTTCCTTTAGCTTCTAGATACTGCCAATAAGCTCCTCCTGATGCAGTACCCACAACTTCCAGAGTTTCAATTCAAAATAAAAGTCACTCCACTTAATTACCTTAATTGATGTCTTTGATTAGTGCACTTGTACTGCACTAGGAGCACTGATGTAGTCAATTACTGTATCTCAATCAGGATTGGTAATTTCTTTCACCATGCAAACTATTTTGCACTATCTTAAATATATCTTCAGCATTCTATATGATCTGTCCTTTTTCTACTATGAAAGTGGACAGAGATCTGACCACCTATGTACAAACTCGCCTATACAAAAAAAAAAATTACTAAATAAAGATGAAATCAAATAGATACAATAACTCATCCCATAAGGTAACTGAAGAAGTATCACACTTCACAAGAATTATTCAATTATTTCAGTGAATGCATTACTTTCTTGGACAACAAAGAATCTTTCAACATTTCTGGAGAAGTCTGCCTAACTTCTTTATTGGATCAGTACCTACAGAAGTCGGAACTGGATATACCATTCTTTCTTTTGTTGCTTTTTTTCTCCTCCTGCATGAAAATGAGGATTAACAAATGTGACTTTAGGAATTAAGTGGATTTGCACCTACTTAAATCTGAACCACCAGCCCCTCCTGTTCTAAACTGTTGTGTGCTGTTTCTGCATATTACTACACAGCTTTTGCACTCTGCAAAAGATAGCTGCATGTAAGAAATGAAGGAAATGAAGCCTGAACAGACTACAAAGAAAAATATTTAATCTTTTAGGGATCTGTGAGCGAAAATGCTAAGTAAATATAAGATTTTATTGCTAATAATCTGCAATTCTCCTCACACAATCAACATTTTACACTAATAATTATAATTTACATTTAGTGCTCTGTTCATTCCAAAGGATGGTAAAAAGTTATAAAAAAGCCACCTCGAAATGCAAAAGCATTTTGGGGGCAGTTAGCTTCCAACTGTACCCCACTGGAGGGGACAGAATGACATTCGCATACCTACCTGTCTTTTTGATAAATATTTATCAATGACTGTTGCCGATTAAGATATACTTTTACAAACACAAATTACAGGTTTTTTTTCCTAGCTCATAGAAACGCGGAGCAGATGAGATGCAGTGTTTTGACTTAACTGAAGGACCTGGTTTCACCACAGAACTGTAAAGAACAGAGACAACTTTGACTTTAAACTGTTTCTGCAGAGCCCCATCACCGATTTAAAGGCCAAAAAGGATGAATGTCATCCATTTCTGAAAACTCTTCCCACTCCAAAATCTGAATGTGTTCCTTCCCCACCAAAAAGAAAACCCGAACTATTCTGAGAACAAAAACCTTGACATTGTACTCTACTACCTAGGCAGAAAGGTTCTAGTATTCCAGCCTACAACCATGCTATGCTGAGTGCAACTATTTACGTATTATGGCTTGAATAGAGGGGAAAACACAAGATCAATTCACAGACACGTTGGCTAATTACGTACACGGCATTAATCATAATTACAGTCAATTATGCTAAGCATGACTTGAGGTAATCACAGGGCAAACACATCTTGGTTCAATTAGCAACAGAAGCAAAATCTCTTGTAAAATTCAGAGCAAGTTTTATTAATGCTATCCAGTAGCAGAACTATTCTAGATAACTTGAGTGTCCACTGTTTACTATTTCAAAACTAGCATAAGAATAATTCCATATCAGTTTTATATATTTGTGCGTATGAGAAGAAGAATTCAATTACTGTGAAACTTTAAATAACAGAAGTGTACAGGCGAAGTAAACTGTGTGTATACATACTGTGAACAGTATGTATATTTGAACGACCAAGGTACCTATACATATAGACTGATATTTTAGCTTTTATAAAAGCAAATATGCATAGATAAGCAGTATCTATTTTAATAAAGCTAAAAAAGTGTTGTATGGAAGTTTTTAAATCAGTGCGAAAGACAAAGCTATGTTTTCATTCCTTTCATTAATGAGAAAGATCACAGATTTACTAGCTATTAGTAGGAGCTTTTGTACCATCCAGGTGTGCAGTCTTATATGTCCAATGTACCTAAATTGCACAAACCAGCGCTGTGAAAAAATACTTAAACTCTAAGCGAGTAAATTTGGATGCTAGAAGCAATAAAGCCATGTGATGCTGCATACTACCTTGGCTAATTTTCCCTGTTTCTCAACCATGTAAAATTATCTGCATGGAGCTCTGGGCTGCCGTCGTTAAACTGCTCCTAATATCCATGCATGCTTGTTCAAATCTAACTTGCCTACCTCTGTACAGGACTACAGCATTCTGTGCAGGTATTTACAATGATTTCACCACGGGAAGAAGCCAGCTTAGAGGCCAAAAAGGTGGAGTTAGCTGATACACTGTTTATTAGCCTTGGTTTCAGTAACAGTCAGTAATAGCTCAGAGCTAGTGTTTTGTAACGTAACAGGCTGCATTTGAAGGAGGATGTGAAGGAGGACAGTCTGCTTTGTCCTCTGTTGACTTTAGCGTGCAGCATCTGGTTTTGCTGCAGCTCTGAACCACATGAGCGATTAACAGAAAACAAAGTCACAGAAGCAAAAGACAGAAAAGCCACAATATGCCTTGGAGTCGGTCCCAGCTAGGACAGGCTCCTTGACAAAAGTTAAGGATGAAAGTGGTATAGTGCAGATACCAGCAAAAATGCCAAGAAGGAATCATTTGCAGAGAAGAGGAATGAAAGATAATCTCTGCATTACATCTTCAACATGAAGCTTTAATTAACATTTCACAAGCCCTGACACATTGAAATGTCAGTTTCTATTCAGTATGGGGAATCTGTGGGGGGTTTAGAACCACAGATATGGATGAGACACAAAGACGGGACTATGATTAGGGCACAGCTGAAACAAAATCAAGCTGCCTTTCCTTGGGGCCATGTGGATCGACAAAAATAGAAACAGCTTTTACTGTTGGTTTGGTTGCACTGGGGACAGCTATTGCCACTGGCATGAGTAACTGGCTAGCTGCTAGCGTTACTGTAGTGGTTTGGCTGGCACAGATCACCACTTTCCTCTCTGCAACAGCTCTATAAAAATATCACTGTTTGAAAATTTCTAGTTGGTTCAATTTCTTAACCAATTGCTTTCTTTAGAAACAAATACCCTAAGTGTTTCTGGGACTAAGCACCCTCAAGACCCTTTCATATATAAACTAGATCACAGACACAAGAAGTAGAAGGTATGTATTTCAACATATTTATTCTATTACCTAATCCACTCCTTCCTACCTCGCAGCCGGTACAGCATAGTCCCATACAATACATTCAGTAGTAACCTGTTCTTTCCTGGGGAGATTATTCCACAGTTTCCCCAAGTCTTACTCTTATGAAATTGCTTCTGCTTTCAGCCTAAATTTATTTAATCTTAGTTTCAGCCCAACACTCCTAGTTATATGCCTTCAAATGCATCACTTTAAACAATCTATACTCCTTAAATGTTTAATGTCCATTACTGTGATCTTGCTTCAGTATCATTTAGCAAACAATGCACATTCATACTTTGCGTCATTTCTCATTAGCTCAGCTCCTGTTTTAATTTTTACCTCTTTTCTTCTGTTTAGGCACCTGAAGTGGCATGCAGCAGCATCACAAGAGAGGCAAGGCTGCTCAAAGTTGTTTTGAAACTCTTTGTTTGGGTCTGGTAAGCTCTGCAGATAGCCTACTTATAGGATCATCTGTTACTTACACAGCAGTATGGTATCCTAGCAAAAAAAGGCTAGGAAGAGCTTTGTGTTCCTGACATCATCTACAGCATCATCAGCTGACTCGATGAAGCATCTCCATTTCCTCTGTAGGTAAATGGAGGCTCTAATTCAACTATTGCTGCACAAGATTCAGAAGGAGCAGATATAAATATTACTATGGCCACCTAATTGTTTCATTTGTTGTCAGCGTGACTCATACGGCTTACGCTGCACCATCTCTGGAACATCACTGTTCCCTTTAGCGGCTTGTGGCTTAGTGAAAGTACTTGATGGGCGAGGATTCAAGCAGTTCTGTGTGGTCTCTGTTACAGACATGCTGGAAAGTTAAACGCCCTGTTCCTCTGATAGTGTTATAGAGATACTTTGATATCTCTTCATACAAAATTGTTTCAGAGCGTCCAATACATAAGGTGCCCCAAATAACCTTTACCTAGTTTACCAGAACTGCCAAGCCCATTGCCTTTAGTGCTACAGCTCAGCATTGCTTCACGTTTTGTGACCTACAAGTTCAGGACACTGTAACTTCTGAGTTCCCAACAGTTACTCTATGCTTATCATCTGTCCCAGGAGAAGAAAAGAATTTGTTTAAAAAGGTGTAAAAGGAAACAACATGGCTACAAATTTCATTTTCCTAGCATCAGAAGCAGCTGCCTATTTGTACCAGTGTGTGTATGCGTTGCATATTAAAATATCAGCCCAGGAATGCACAGAGGGATTATTAGAAAGTGGAAACGGATTTTAAATCATTTGAGGTTGTAGATGTTTGATATGCTGAAGCCCTGCTACTGTAACCAAAACAAGTCAATGAATATTAAATAAATGTTTCAGAGACGAACCCAATGAAGCTTTAGCCCTGTTGATGACTTTTTAACTAATTACATCTACTTTACTTCTATCTCATGTTTATATTTTTTCATTCCTCGTGTGAGGAGATTAGAATTTGTATTTACATACTATGTATCTAATGTAATTTTGTGTGCCTGTAGAGCATGACAAATTATGTATTTTGAGCATGTGTTAGGATAAGCTCTTCTGGTGCCAGTGAATGAAGAATTTGCATATTTATGTGAGCAAGAGAAAGTGTGAGCAGGGATGTAGGATGCATGTGTGTAAGGTAAAAAGTTAAATGAAAGACCGGTATGTGAGTTCCAGTACAAATGTAAATAGTCAGTTCCCCACTTGAATTAAAATCTTAGGTAGGCAAAAGCTTAGAAAGGCAGTGCAATTCTGTTTTCCTTTGTGGAAATTCTTTTGCAAACCAATCTCTTAGGTTTTGAAGGTTTTTGGAGTACTTTTTCTATTCTTGCTCTTCCACATGAAGCAAAATATGTTCCAAAAATGATAGCTATCTGTGAACTCAGCAATTTTGCCAACTAGAAAAAGAGCTTTCAGCCCCACAGCCCATTTGGAGAGATAAAGAATTGCTCTGGTCTTGCACTGGAATGCACTGACTTCATTATCACACTCAATGATGGTTTTAACTTCTTATTTCCTCAGCTCTGCCTGAAGGAAAAACGATACCCCGATAACCAAAGAACATTATTAAAGCTAGTTTCCCAAGGAGTTTAATGATAACTACATTATTTCTCCTTACGAAAACTAAACTGTGAAGCTAGTTATGTTCAGTGTGCTTAACATTGGGAGACTTTGTACTACTGGGTTTTAAACAGCAGACTGGTTTGATTTTTTTTTATACATCTCTACGTTGGACTATTCCATGGAAGGGATTTTGCAGCACACTTTGAAGGTAAAAGTGAAGCCTACCTAGTAAATGATTTTTTAATGAGTTTGTGGTCTTGTCTTTTCTTTCATGCTTGTCAACAATGGAAGTGACATCTGGATTTAATTATTCATCTGCTGTGTATTTCACTGTTTGATCACATTGGCGATTTCAAGACAGGGAGAACTTTGATTTTACCAGCGACTCCTTATCTTTGGCATACATTGTACAGCTGACCTTGCTGCTATATGTAAGATTAGTGAAGTGGACTTTTTTTTTAAGCTTTTTTAAGCTACGTGCACATGTTGATGAGTGTTCCCAGGCTCAAAACCTTCTTAAAATGGTTTCGTCAAATAGAAGGTGATGAATTATACAGAGAAATTTGTTATTCTATTTTACAATAAATTCTTGTATTATCAGGGATAATGGGATGGATTCTGTTCTCAGTTATATTTCACTAAAATGGTAAGTATATTCTGGTATACTACCATTACTGATATAACATATGCTACATTAACATCCTTCTAGTTATAAGAAAGGTCCTCTGACTTGATGAGCTCACATTCTAAGCAACAGATACTTCCATCTGAAAAGACAAGCCAAAATGAACCCTTTAATCTGAACTTGCAATATGCTTTATAAGTTTTCATTCACCACATCTAATGTCATCCTTAAAGGGACAGCAATTACCCAATGAAATCAGACGAGTGATCCATCTATCTAGACCAGTACCATGTACTCTGCGCAGTGAACACAAGCAGCTGTCTCCAGAAGAAGCCTATACCCACCATTTCATGTGGCACCATGAACCACAGCTACCGATTCTCTATAATTCCACAGTGTGTTTCCATTAATGCTCTAAAACAAATTTAAATCTCTTTTAGGAATCCTACAAAATATTACTGAGTATTTTCTCATTAGTATACACTTGTTTAATCCTCTTTTGAGCACTGATAAATTCTTCGGTTTAGGCTCTTTTTGTGATTAGTTTTACACGTTAATTATCTTTTGAATACAACACATTTTCTTCTATCATTTTCAAATGTATCACCTTTCAAATCCACTGAAATCCTCCTGTTCTTGCAGTTTCAGCAAGTACAAGTAAGAACATTCAGTATTTCCTCCCCAAATCATTCAGGAATTTTCCCCATGCCTGACTGCCTGCCTGCCTTGGTCTGCAACAGCTACAACCTCCCAAGTATTTCCTGCTGCAATTTACTCTTGTGTTTCTTGTCAACATTAGCAGCTGTTTTTTGAACTTCCTTTAGTTATACTATTTCATGACTCTATGAGCAGAAATGAATGCTGCATCATTGGTAAGGATGTACCACTGTTTTATATAATGCCACGATCAGTGGAATTTTCTAGCCCCTCATTTCTGTATCACAGTGTAGCATTTGCTTTTTGACTTCTGCATGCAATGAGCAGATGTTTTTACTGAGCTGCTGGCAATGTCCCTTGTTTTTCTTTTTTTTTCTCCCTGAATGGTTACAGTTAATTTAGAACCCAGTAATGTGTATGAACAATTCAAATTATCCCCTGCAACAGGCATTACTTTGTATTTGTCAACAAAGGATTGCATATGATGTTCTGCTGTCAATGCAGCCTCCTTTATTAGATGCCTCTGAAATTCCTCACAGTCTAATGCTGACTCCCATAAATAAATTTCTTATTATGTGCAAATCTTGCAATGACACTGCCTACTCCCTTTTCCACATCACTGATTAAATAACAGGGGTCCTCAAACAGAAGTTTGAGGCACCCTTCCATTAACCTTTTGCCATTTTTCTATTAACCTGAAATTGAGCATTTCTTTCTCTTTTCAGTCTTCTGTCCTTTGCCGGTTTCAAATCAATGACAGACATTTACCACTTACTGCCTGACAGCTTTGTTTCTTTACCAGCTCTTATAAAGGAATTTGTGAAAGACTAAAGTCCCATTTATTTTTTTCATTATACGAACTGTATGGGTGGCACAGAATTAATACTAGCAGATTGGAAACGCACTGAGTCAATCCCAGATTCTTGCTCTCATATTTTATTAACTTGGGTGCTGTTTCATACAGTAAATTCATTTAACTACCATTTCAACCAACTTTCCGAAAGTCACAATCACTGTCCTATATAAACATGTATCGAAATAATGCATACTTACTTTCTCTTTCTGTTCCACAGCAGTTATTTTAATGAGTCTTCTTTTTTTCCTGAGTTGTTCAAGTACTTGCTCCTCCATTCTATCAGAAAACTTCTCCTGTTAATCTAAGCACTCATCCCTTTTAATATTCTGATACCTATCTTCCTGAAAAGAGCAGGTTTGAGGCATGTATCCTCTACCATAGCTTTATTGCTAGAACAGACTCCAAAAAATTACTCAGCAACTCTGCAATGCTTTCTAATAAGTATAATTTCTCCCTTTACTCCTTCATTGTCAAGCCAACCCAAGGATTCTTTATTGATCATCCTGATTCTGGTATTCCACCTGTGATAATCATTATCCTGTTACTGCAGACAGTTAACTAAGGACTGCCAAAACAAATTATGTGTCCAAGTCAGTGACTTGGTGAGTAGTAAAGAAAGAAAACCAGGATCATGATCCTTCTTGTAACTTTTACATAACATTATCACCGTCAATATTCAAGTGATGGAAAAGAAGGGAAGAATATTCAAACTGTAAGTGCTTGGAAGATAATGAGGGGGTGGGTAACAGAACAACTGGATTTGTCAAAACCAAACTGTGTCAAACCAGCCTGTTTTCTCCATGGATTGTTGATAAGGGTAAAACCAGAACATGTTATATCTTGAATATCCTTCAACAAAGCCTCATGTGCCACAGGGAAACATGGGCTACTTATACTGCTACACAATGGCACAAAAACAACTGAAAAAACATATTCTGAGAATAATTAGCAGTAGTTCACAATGAAAATGGAAGACTATATTAAATAGGTTTATCCTGATTTTGGTATTAATAATTAGTTTCTTTAGGACCTGGATGATGGAATAAAGATGGCCTGACTAAATCTTCAGGTTACATCAAATTGGGAGCTTGCAACGAAACTGAAAAACAGAAGTTATTTCAAATTGATTTTGAAATTGGAAATTTGGAAAAATCATTGAAAATACAGGAGGTGCAATCCAACGAGGATAAACATAAGTTTCTACAGTAGGTTAGAATAAACCTGCCTGACAGCAGAAGGGGGAGCAATCAGCCAGGCAGCAATAGTGGAGGACCTTCCACTTCAGAAAGATAAGAGTATATCACAGGATACACACCAGTCAAAAAACTCATGCTGATGTTAAAATGGGGAACAATAAACCAAGGTGTATAAATACAGCTATATTTTATCACACAAATACAAACCAGAGGTGTAGTATTGTCTCCTATACAATGTATTCAAATTGGGAAATCTTTCTCTTGAGCATTGTGTTCGGTCACTGCAGAACCTGTGAAGTTACGGGACAAACAGCTGGACACTGTTGTTGCTCAAGGAGAGAGCAACAAGAACAATCAGAGCTCTATAAAACAGAGACCAGAAGAAAGATGAAATAACCTGCCTTTTAGTCTAGAAGTTTTGGCCTGAACATGGCAGCAGTATTAAAGTATGTAAACTTGTGTTGCAAAGAACATGACTTGCAAGGTGGACATGACAAGAACTATGTGAAGAAATGGAGATTTCAGATAGGATATATTTTCTAAAGATAAAGGTGAATAAACATTGGAAAGTTTTTTAAAAGGAAGTTGCAGAATCTTCAATTTTAGAAGCTTTTTTTTCTTTAAAGAACTGATCAGACATACATCGGTCTCGATTGAGCAGATGGTTTTACGAGCTTCTTTTCACCCTCACTTTCTGCAATGCTAGCTTAACAGAAAAAAGAAAGCAGCTGCAAGAGAAATGTTGAAGGTAATAGTATTGCTCTTGGGCAAATGGGAATAAGTCATGACACTGAGGAAACAAGGTGCTACTATGCTGGTTAAAATACCTCCTTCTCTCCCTGTTTTAAGCCATGAGCAGTAACTGAGATGACTGCGTCCATCAGAGAGAGCACCATCTAGTCAGAGTAAGCGAATTGAGTCAGATACTCTGGATTCATCCTCTGGCATGGCAGTGATTCACTGTGCAGCCTCAGGCAAAATGCTTGGGCTTTCTGCATTTGCTTTCCGATCTCTGAAAGAAGAGTACATATCTACCTCAAAAGCATGTCACAAGTGCATCCATGGCAGGAACCCTGACTGAAAAGGTTTGTTATCAAAGAAAGTGAGAGAAAGCATGCTTCCTGGAATACAGTTTCAGATAACTTCAGAGCCTAGAAGCCGTGCTCTCTACTACAGTTGCTGATGCCTGCATGGTGCAGGGTGTTTTGATCCTTTCAGGCAGGCTGTCAGAGCAGATGAAATAGTTCCCAACAAATACACAGAAAGATATCAGCAGATGGTCACCACATATACTTTCAACCTATTTCCCTGCCTTTTGCTTGTTTTTTTGAGGAGAATGATCACCACCCGTAGTGCGCTCCTACTGAAGGCATTATAACCTCCCTCAGTGGAACAAACATTTTCAATCTAAGGTTGTTCTACAAAACATTCTCCTCTGAAGGTCCTGGATGGTCCTAGCTCCTATGCTTCCTCCCTGACATCACACTATCCTGGAAGAGCAGAGATACAAAACCGTTCTTCTACGCCCTTAATTTTTTGCCAGTCTCGTTATTTTGTGACCGTTAATTTAATGGACCACTATCCTAGGAGAAATGCATCTTTACACTTCATGACCAAAAAGTTAAGAGTTCTAATGACGAATTCAACATCAGAAAGCAGGGCAGCAGTTGATCTGAAATCAGGTTCTGGTTGATCTAACTTCCAGTTGTGTGCTATAATAACCTATATGTATATGTTTTTATATGTGTGTGCATCCATACAAACATGTATATACACATGTATATATATGTGTATATATAGGTGTATATACATGTGTAAAACAGTTTGTTTAGCTATGACAACAAATAGAAGCATATGAATCCAGTTTCCCTTTACTTTGTAAAAGTAAATTCCAAGCAGGTTCAATTCCAAAATATGCATGGAACAACTAAATATTTTAAACTACATGTTCCAAGGAATACAGAACAATTCTTAAGGATGGTGTCTCTAGAGGAAAAAGAGTAGAAATTGTACGTGTTGGCTAAAAGTATTTTGATTACTGTATGTCGTATTGAGAAAGCAAAGTCTAGCCTTCTTTTTTATGGAGAGCTTGCATTCCTAATTTTGGTTGCTTCTTTCTTTGATTTTGGTTGCTTCTTTCTTTGTTGACTACAGAACTGATACACTTTGATTTTCATACATGACCTATTTGGTTTCCGTGTGCTTCAAAGCTGTGCAGCCTGGAGGCATCTATTCTGGCCTCAGTCCAAGTCAGACTTCAGTACTTAGTGGCAACTGAGGACATGCATGGGTAGGAGAACACTAGTCCTCTGCTCTTGGATTTCTTTATTTAAAGGAAAAGGCTAAGTTGTCAAATACAAAAAATGGAAGCTGTGACAGGGCACAATGTAGAAATCACTATATAGAAAAGAACAAGAAAATTGTCTTTTTGAAAGACTCCAATTGATAACTGACATTCCTGTCACCTTGTTAAGCCACCTCCTCCAATTTTCTACTAAGTGATTCAGAACAATGTATAGGTAGCACAACATTTGTCAAAGCAGATAAGAGCATCAGTCAGTCCCTCCAGTTACAATACCCTGCCCCTTCACGCACCTGGAAAGAACACTAGTTTCTCTCATCTCTTATTCAGTTTCCTACTATAGCAGATCAGAGAAGCCCACTCAGAACAAGCACCCTGTACTCACATCTAGCAATAACTCCATAAACCTACATTATCCCTCAGTTTATAGTCATTATATTATATACAGCATCAGGGCTGTGAATATGTCCTATATGAGACAACTCTTGTACCACCCTACTGCAAAATCCGAGCACTTTACAGCAGTATTTTAAAGACAATGACTATACAGCTGAAACAATTGCTTTCCCTCACTTCATCATCCTAACCTATTCACCTGGAAAACATATTTTCCTTTAGCAGAGAGGAAGATCATAATCACAGAATCATTAAGGTTAGAAAAGACCTCTAAGATCAAGTCCAACCATCAACTGAACACCACCATGCCCACTAAACCATGTCCCAAAGTGCCACGTCTACACGTGTTTTGAATACTTCCAGTGATGGTGACTCCACCACCTCCCTGGGCAGCCTGTTCCAATGTTTAACCACTCTCTCAGTGAAGAAATTTTTCATAATGTCCAGTCTGAACCTCCCCTGGGGCAACTCGAGGCCATTTCCTCTTGTCTTATCACCAGTTACTTGGGAGAAGAGACCAACACCCTCGTCGCCACAATCCCCTTTCAGGTAGTTGTAGAGAGCGATAAGGTCCTCAGCCTCCTCTTCTCCAGACTAAATCACCCCACTTCCCTCAGCTGCTCCTCATAAGACTTGTTCTCCAGACCCCTCACCAGCTTTGTTGCCCTTCTCTGGACACGCTCCAGCAACTCAATGTCCTTCTTGTAGTGAAGGGCCCAAAACAACACAGTATTTGAGGTGTGGCCTCACCAGTGCCAAGTACAGGGGTACAATCACTTCCCTACTCCTGCTGGCCACACCATTTCTGATATAGGCCAAGATGCTGTTGGCCGCCTTGGCCACCTGGGCACACTGCTGGCTCATGTTCAGCCGGATGTCAACCAGCACGCTGAGGTCCTTTTCCACCAGGCAGCTTTCCAGCCACTCCTCCCCAAGACTGTAGTGTTGCATGGGGTTGTTGTGACCCAAGTGCAGGACCCGGCACTTGGCCTTGGCCTTGTTAAGCCTCGTACAATTGACCTTGGCTCATCGATCCAGCCTGTCCAGATCCCTCTGCAGAGCCTTCCTATCTTCCAACTGATCAACACTACTGCCTTTGTCCTGGGCTGTTCTCTCATAGGAACAGTGATCCTGGGTGAGAGGCAGGCTAGAGAGAAGCCTATGAACAACAAGTTTCAGGACACAAAGTGACCACTAGCTATTAGAAGAGGTGTGAGATGGAAGTACTCTCTCCTCTTGCAGTTCTGCATCGTTCACAAGAATGAGTGAGCAAAGAGGTCAGGAAGTTGGGATCAGAGGAGGTGTCATGGTTCACTGCAGATACAGAAGTGCACTGCAATTCGTCTTTACAATATTCTGATGTAAATGCTGTTGATTCAATAGCTGGTGGTTTCTCATAGAAGAGTGGAGCACAAAACAGCATTGCTTCAGGAATACATTACGGCTAAAATATGTATGTGAATTCATATGCAAATTAAACGTGGCTTTCCGCTCCTGGAACATTGCTGAGTATACCCCAGTGTCAGAGAGTCTGTGAGTGCCTGTTATGCTCGCATCAAGCTATGTGTCAAAGCTCTGCTATTTCTACAAGGAATAGGGAGGTAAGCAGCTCTTCCTTCCTAGCCAGTGATTAATCATTCTGTATTGCATAGAAGCCATACTCCATAGGCTTCTGACTGGTAATGTTACGAAAAACAGCAGCATAGCTATTTGATGGAAAATCATTATCTCCCCTCTCCTGTGTATGACCACACTAGTAGCTGCATAGAAGTAAATGAAGAACCTGTATGAGTCGCAGAGCTGATGGCACATTTTCTTCAATTCAGCTTTCAATAGTATCAACTCCAGCACTGTGAATATTCTTTTAAAAAAAAAATGCTTCCGAGTCTTTATAGCATCTTCATTTGGAAAAATTATGGCAATAGTGAATTGCAACAGTGCTGAAGACCAAAGATTTCTCATTACAAACTTCCTTCTATCAGTAGGTCATAATCCTATTCTGCAGGAATAATATCCTTCATTAAGATGCCTTTTTTCCCTAAAGTCATGTATCCCTGGCCTCAGCATAAAGGTGCTATTTAAAGGGAACAGTCCAATGACCACTCTGGTCACATTCTCAATGCATACACACAGAGGAAAGAGCAATGAGGTATTTCAGTGATCCAGCTCCTGATTTTATGACTGTGGACAGGATTTCAGCTGGTGATTTCAGATTTAAAGGCTTTAACTCTCCTCCTCATGTTAGGAGGCTTCTCAGGTTATAGGCTCTATCCCTTAATATCTATGCTACTAGGATCTTTCAGAAAAGGACAGAGGTTACGCCTTCAATAATATAATACATGAATGTGTAGAAGTGTGATTGCTAATGTAATATACTCTGAAACTATGGAAAGCATTTTTGTAAAATACTCAGTGTAGTACAATCAATGAATTGGGAAATCTGTGCCATTTGGGCAGAGGTTTTAAGGACTGGATCAGTCATGGTACTCTTCAATAAACTAAACCAAATAAAATAGATTACCCTACTACTGTCCATGATGCTCACATTATTTGGCTAAAAACACAAGTTCATTATCCAAAGTGTAAGTTCTTTTCACTGACATTCAATTCCTTAAGCATTAAATAGAAGACCATACAAAAATCTCTCTTTAATGTCATATCTATCTGTTTAGTAAATAGAATAGCAATTCCTATGGAAAACTTTCCTATTCTCAGTTGTAAGTGACAAGCCTTTTCATTACCAATGAAGTGCATAAAATTAGAGAGAGGAAGAAAGAGAGGGAGATGGAAACAAAGAGTGTGAAAGAAAGAGCATGACTGGTTGCAACACAACTTGTTAGCTTCAAAGGTCAAGGCAGCCAGTGTTTTTATTGGATCTGATTACCTAGGGGCATTTGCAGTGCCTTGACCTGAAACAAACAAGTTGCTGTAGCAGTGCTTCCATATATTTATGTCATTCCTAGGCTAATGCGATCATCTCTTCAAGTCCTACTGCATCACAGCTACCTCTGTGCCGTCATTATCCATTGGCTGAAAATGCCAGGCAACAGACAGTGGCACAGCACCATCAAATAAGTTTCTCCAACCTTCACTTCATTGCTACTGGATCATCTTTGCCTTTGGGTTGGTCTGGTGGCAAACATCCTCCATAGGCAGGAGATGGCAGCACAGGGTTGTGCAGAGCAGCTTCACTGAGGAACTCGCATACCCACACAGAAGAAGTGTTCTCTGTAGAGTCACTCCTTTGCCAGGGTACTTCAGGTGTGCTCTGGGGTATTTACAACAGCAACAGTATTAAAAAAACCACGCTGGGTAACCAGCTTCCCCAATGATCTACTTTCAGCTGCGCTTCCACTAGAATTTCCAGGCTTGTGACTCTTCTTGAAAAGAAGGACTCATCTAATTAATAAGGAAAGTTCAGGATACTGGAGTTTTCAAATTCATTCCAGTAAGACTATAAAATCTCCTGTGGCAGTAGCTCAGATGTCAAGCCTAGTGGAAGATGGCATCCTGGCCAACATGGCAGAACGATAAACTTTTATGTTCACCCCATTTTTTATTGGCTGCATAGGCATGCAAACTACCTCAATTTTCTAGATTGAGAATATAGCCCTGAAATTCCTACCAACACTTTTGCTTAAGCCCTGTGAGAGGTATGCTGGCTGCCATACAGCCTTCATCCTCTGAAGTTGGGTTACTGAGTCTCTTCCTGAGGGAATCACTCAGAAAAGAGAAGATTGTGCCCAGAAGCTGCTTTAAGTATTCTACTGTCCTGACTTCAGGAAGGTTTGCTACGGAAATGCTGGAAAAGTTCAGCATGGGAAACAGTGACTCCAGAATGCAGAAGTGAGCTGTAAGCCATGCCTTACATGAACTGAGGAAGGAAACAGCAGATAATGTCAACGCTCCTGTGTGGCTGAGGGGTACTACACTGCCACATTTGACAAAGAGTCATTTCTACCAAGCTATCGTTCAGTACTACTACTCGTTTCCATGAAATTGCTCCACCGCTGCTTCACACCTGAACCAGCGGTAAGTTTACCAAAAGCTTCAGCAGCTGAAGTGCACAGCCAAGTGCACTAAATCAGCTATAAACCATGGTGTAATATAATACTCACCCACTCATTTCACGTAAGCCACTGAAATTATACAAATGATATTGACTCTCAACCACTAGTGACTTATGCTGGATGTGTACTGGAAATGTAGAGGCAGTAAACACAGTTTCTTTCTTATTCACATGACTTATTCACAGATGCCTTTCAAAAGCAGGTGAAGCCTTCAAGGGGTTAAGGAAAACCTATAAACTAGCAAAATGAATCATCTTTTATTTTAAAATATTCCTTCCATCTCAGTGAGCGCAGTATCACTGGTGCTTACACAAGACAGCAATGTAGAAACTTGTCATCTGATAATAACTGAGGAAGTATTAGAAGTTGCTGTGGCGCTCAAAGTCTGAATCACCTTTAAGGTCCTTCCAGCTGGGGACAGTCTGTTTCTGAGACACACATCTCAATAGATAGGGGAAAGACAACATTCCAGCCTCAGGGTTTCTTATATATTCAGCAAAAATTAGGAAAGCAAGAGGTAAAACGGTCTTGAGAGCAGTGCTGTCAAGATATGACAAAACTAGTTGGGAGTTTTAGGTCTGCAATGTTAAAGGAGAATTTTCTTTCAGTCTCTAAATAAAATGAAGGCTCTATAGAGGGAAGCTTTTACAGAAGCTAAGAGACAAACAAATTATCCGTGCGTTAAAAAGTACCGCAAGAATTAATTTAAGAAAAGCAATAATCCTTTTCCTGTGTGGTGCAGATACCAGACATAAGAGCAGGCAGAGGCTGATAAGAGGTAACTGGAACTCACTATAAAGTGACAGAAAGTCATTGTCATACAGAATGAAATGTTGAAGTTAAGAAATGACATTGACTGAAAATTCTCCCCCTTCCCATTAAAAGTTTGAATGAGATATTTTAATCCAAACTGATATTATTTAGCAATACACCTCACTTCATTTTTCAACATCCCCTCAAATACCAGTCCAACATTTACATTCAGTTTTGACTGATCAAACAGCTACTAACAGCATTTGATAGCTGTTGGTAACCATCAGATACTACACAAACTCATGCTGGCATGGTACTGCTATCTGCACTTATATAGCACTTACATAGCTCAAAAAAATAACTTAATTGTACAAGTGTGTACTAGGAACAAAAAACCACAAAGGATCAGCTGGGCACAGGCTTACTGTAGTACTACTGTTAAAATTATGTAGTATATTTGTCTGCAATAAAACTCTTAGTAAATTCTTTATTAAAAAGAGTAAGCGTAAATTCAGCAACATATCCTGCCTGTGTGTAAAAATGGGCCTAACGAGGCTGATGGCACATTTTGTTTGACAGTCTAAAAGCTCAGAATCTCTACCAATTGTTCTTATCTCTGACCTAGAGCTCAGGCCACCCTTTCTCCTTTTTTGAACACTCATTTTAATTAAACAAATGGAACAACCCAAAGAAGCGAGTCTCTTTTTACCCTAATCTGGGACACTGCAGGATGGAGGGACACAGAAGGCTTTTGAGTGAGAACTAAAAAGCTCAGGTGGTCACTATAGTTTCCAGCCAACGCTCTGTTGCTGACTCCAGCCATTGGGAAGAGCCATAAGAGTTCTCTGCACCGGAGTAATTGTGCCAGGCAATACCAATTTGCTGGAGATGCACCCAGTTGCTCTCAAACACCTATGGCATCCCCTGCTTCTCTGTAGTCAAAAGCGGAGGCTTGTCCCAGAAATGCTAACAAGTTTGTCCTGGCTTGCGTAAGTCTCTGGAAGAACAGTGGCTGGGCAGGAAAAGACAGTACTGAGAAAAGAAAATGGAAGTTATTTTTTACACAGCTCAGAATAGCAACATGGCACGTACAATTTGTCGTCTGCTGTGGTTAGCTTCAATCCCAGCAGTGACAAGGGCTGAGCTGTACACGCATTTTCATTTATCTCTGCAGCTCCAGGCTGAGGGCAGACAGCACCCACTTTACCACATGACCATGCTTGTGAGCTAAGACAAATGTACTTTCAATTTGCAAGTTAGCAAAACTGAGTCCTCAAGGGCAATATTAATTTCTACAGGGTCCAAAAAGCAGCTCATTACTCCCGACTCTGCTGCTGGGTTTCTGATGTGTTAAACAAATAAAAATCATCCCAAAGAAGGGTAATGGTTGTTATGGCCAGTGTTCTGCATTGTCCTCCATGAAGATGTGTCAGCTGAAGAGGAGGCTCTGGCAGGAAAGATCTGCTGGATATAATGTGATAGTACTAATACACACAATTAATTAGTATATTTCAGACATACATCTGAAAACACTTTACAAAAGGAAATACCAATCCTACATTACATAGGGAAGAAACTTAGGCACACAGAGGTTAAAGCGCCTTGGGCAGTATTATGCTGAAATGTCTGGCAAATTCTGGAAACAAAACATTACTGAAAAGACCATAGAAAATGGTGTCTGTAATAGCTGGGGGACTTGACCCAGTGATGCATGCAAGGTTTTCCTACAATGGACTCCTATAATCATATAGTTCAGGCCTACAGAGTTGATTCTGGTATCCTATCTACTAGCCTGAACTAGAGAAGGTGACTGCAGAAGTTACTTATTTACTAGTAAGAATGGACTCAGCATAGTAAAAACCACAAATTTCTTCACTGAGGAATTTGCTCAGAGTGAACTACAGAAGAGACTGTGTTTGGGACCAGGGAGAGGAGAAGACTGGTGGTAAGAAAAGGAAGTTTTAAGATTTCAAAGAAATTTCAGCATCTCCTTGGACCAGTTCAACTACAACTATCCTCGAGAAGAATCCCTGCCCCTGCGCAAGGCCATGAGGGTCCTTTTCTAACTCCTTTCAATTTCCACCTGCAGATAGTGGTGTTAACAGAAGCGGTCAAAAGGTCTGGATTTCCACTAATGAGCCAGAGAGCAGAAACAATATTCTATTTCATATGAGTTGTCTTTGCACGTATGACCATTTCAGGTATCATGGTCTTGAAGAACAAAAGCGCTAAGAGCAAACACTTCAAAGACCTATGCAATGGTACTTTTGTTAACTGTTTAACTTTCTGAATGCAAACTTTTAAACAAGGTGTTACAGTAAACATATTTCTGTTCTGTTTATCAATTGCGGCCAGAGTCTGTCTATAGCAGCTTTGGACTGTGAAGTTTTGATGGAGATCACATATGGTACCCACTGTGAGTGAATCCCTAAGCTTCGCTCACTCAAGATGACAAAAGTAGTTATGGAGAGGCTGTGTATTCCAGCTAGTTTGAAAAGTTGCTTTAGCATGAATAGTCAGACTATTTTTTTTTTAATTTCTGCTGCTAATACCCTCCCATCCTAGCTCTTGCCAAACAGGAAATAAGAAAAACAAGAGGGAAAGTAATGCAAAGAAAAAATAAAAACAAGAAGAAAATAGAAAATGTTTTTATTTATATATACACAGGATCATAACACTAAAATGTACTCATCCAGACATCAAATGTCCACTCTTGGGTTAGTTTTCCAGGTTCCTTTTACAGTCATATGGATCTCCAGGGGACAATTAATTCCTCCTAAATGAGGCATCTATTTTAGGATGGGATCATCTCCCTGTAGAGAAATCGATCTCCTTCCATCAGCTATAAAGAGCATTTTAAGTACTAGCTGTAACTATCCAGCTAACTTTTCTGTTGCTGAAGGTCAGGATGACAGTCCCACTTTGCATGTCTGTAGACATCTATCCATAATGTAAAACCATGTCAGCAGTGACATGTATGACAGCATATTTCCTAAAACTGATAAACAGCACAGGAAGAAATAAAAGAGGAAGCACTGAGCTCGGTATACTTCTAGTATTACATGTGAGCTTGCGAAGGAACTCGAAGCGAAGGAAAACTGTGCACTTTGAAGTGCATGTATTACAGTGAATGCTTCTCATTATGAATTACCAAAACCTTACAGAGCCTGGAAAACATTTTGTGTAGCTGGAAGGTGTGCGTCAAGTGAAGAATGCAATAGGACTGTTAACCTAGAAAAGTCCCCAGGAAGGGGAAGGCCTGCACCACTTGCTACCTTTGAATGGCAGCCTGAGCTGTCCTGAAAATACAGGTGGGTAGGAAAGACTGGTGTGCATGAAAGACAAGGGAAATACTCAGAGAAAAGATGGCCTCGGTGCTAGATGGCTTCGAAGGCAGATAGTTGCCAACTCCCCCACCGAACTAAAAATCACACATGAGTTTAAAAATATCCTTATTCTTAAATACAAGTCACAATTACATTTTACTGTTATACTTCTCTTTTTACGATTCCATTTCTAAGTTAATGTTAATAAAGTTTAAACCTATAACACTTATTTTTATTCTTTCTTTGTCTGATACCAAGAGTGATCTCAAGCAATTCTGGGGAGCAGAATATTGGTTTTGCTCTGGAAATAAACAATCCAAATAAAGCTGTTGCAAAAAAGCCCTCTGAGTACCAGCAATCCAAACCTGGGGACAAACTTGGGGGTTTCCCACTCAAACTGTGTCAGACCACAGCCTGCCTGCATGAAGAGCTACTTTCCTCAGCAGAAGGGAAGTCCTCACGAACAAGTGGCAGGCAGTGAAGGGGACAATCGCAATTCTCATAATCCCAGATTATCATAGTTAACCATTTCTGCAGCAGTCAAAGATTCCCTGATGGACTAAGTTTATTTCAAGAGTGAAATGCAGTCCTGTTTTACTGACAGGAAAGAAATGGCTCTTGGGCCACACTGGGCTGCCCATGCAATGTAATTCTTAGATCATCATGAGGTTGCAGAAGACAGTTACAAGCTGGATCTCAAGTGTGTCATTGCCCTTCAAACCAGAAAGTATAAAAAGGAAATCTAGTAGCAACTAGATTAGAAGCTTGTTTCCTCATTCATCCTCATCATTCTGTTGTACACAGTCATTTCTAATTCACATCATTTCTGTTTAATTTTGGTTTGAAAGAAGAGAGTCAGGTTAATTTATAGCTAGCTTAAGTTTTCAGCTGTCTATAGTCACTGCAGTGACAACAGTAAAGTTACACGTGACTCAACAGTTAGCTGTTAGAGGTGAGTGAGACCATTCTAGATGGTAGCATGGAGTTTAATGAAGGCTGACTTAACCTGCTTCTCCAGTATACACTGAATTTTTGGCTGCCAGTTCTCATGGATGATGGGTTAGTTTGGAAAAAGATAGATAGACTGGGTTACAGAAAACATCAAAAAACAGATGTGTTGACCAGTGGGTCCCATTTATGCTGTTCTGTAACACAAAACTAAGGCTAGGCAAATTAAAAAGCAACTGATTTTAAAGAAATAAATGCCAGTATTTTATATTCTGTGAAATGTACTACTGTATTACCACAGCTAACTGACTAATAAACATCCTGGGAGGATTAGGTGTTTTCATAAACAGTGCTTGCAGAAACCTTAGCCAGGATAATATTGTAAGGCAGTCAATCTTCATGCTCAGAGAATCAACATCCAGGGACAGAATCCAAGAGAAATACAGCACACACAAAATCCATGAGCAGATGCGCTGGGCAGGTAACAGTGTCCTCTGAATCCTCCTGCCCATTTCATGGTCTCAGCTACTGTCTGTTTAGCCTGTCGATCAAAATAAGACTAAGCCCTGCAAGGCAGGTGCCTCCCATTCTCCCAGGGAAGAGCTTCATCCTCTTTGCACTTTGCAAATCTTCTGGAAATGGGAAGGCAGCACCCTGTTCAAAGGGTGCAGGGATGTTACAGGGCCCCTAGCATTTGTGAGACTTGGAAAAGCAATAGCATTTGAGTGAGTTTATGTCAGTGGATAAGGTTTGCATTCAGCTGATATTACAATAAACAAAAGGTGGAAGCACTGAAGCAGCAGTGGGGAGTTGTGGAGAATTAAGAGACCTGAATAAGGAAGGAGAAAGACAGTGTGGTGTGGTGTGATGTAACGGCAAGAGAGTGAAGAAAAAAAATCCAAAAAATGCAAGCCAAGACAGAAAAGGTTAAGTCAGAGCCCTGGCAGTCTAACAACGTTACTGCAGATTCTGAGGGGGGAGACAGCCGCCCCTGACAGCACATAAATGCTCCACAGCGGAGCAGCTTCAGAAAGCACAGCGGAGGTCATTCAGAAGTACTCCACATCTCAGAAAGCCTTTTTTAGTTTAGAAGAAAAAAATCCAGAGTTTGACATGAAAGTTTTTCTTTGATTTGTTTTCCAGGTCTGCAGATAAAGATGACACAGTAAAGCCTGGAAAGCACATGTGAGCTCATCTTTTTTACAGAAGCTTTCAACAGCACAGCAAGCATCTCTGCCTTGGTGAGAGGACCATGCAGGTGTGCCACTCAAGGTGTATTTTAATAAGAAACATTGCAGTCCTAGGCAAGGAAATAATTAGGCTCACTTGACTTTTATTTTTTAAAGAGAAAGAAATTCCTCAGAAGCCATAAGATTTTAGCCTGGTACAGAAGCAGCAATGAATAAACTATTCTCACAGGATCCCAACATAGGGTGTGAGATCTCAGTGTAAGAGGTCAAAGCCAAAGATCATTTTAATGAAAACCCTTGACAACTAATGAAAATCTTTCACTGGTTCAAGAAAGACTTCAAAGTAGCAGAACTGTCACAGAAGAAATAGCAGTCCCAGAAATAAGTTATTAGGTGAATACACTTAGGGAAAAAGGATATTCTGATGAAGCAAGTACTGTATTCCATTGAAAGCTTTGGATACATATCTCCATTTGGCACTACAGAATGTAATGCCATGCAGAGAAACTTCAATAAAGCGTTGCAAACGCATTGAAAAGCCTTGCAATATTAAGAACTAGCCTCGTTTATAATAAAAAGCTCTGACTGACGTAATTGTTTTACTCTTGTGGCAGTGGTTGAAGATGATAACATCCCCAGCTGTCCTCACCCACCAGCCAGAGGTTATTGCCCCTGCAGCAAGGCAATAAAGATGACCGTGTGTCCATTCCTCCCCAGCTCCGGTTCAGGAACCGGCACGCAGTGTAACCTGCTCATCTACAGGGGTTGGCACTGCAGTGCAGGCTGTGACACGAAGCAGCTCAGGCACAAGCGTACGTCCTATCTGCCAGCAGGCAACTTAACGGGGTTATCAGAGACATGTGAATTATGACCTAATAAATGGGAAAATTCAGTAAGGAAAGTCTTTGAGACATTGAAGCTTTGCCGTCTCTTTGATTCTGCCACCGAAGCTGGCTGCTCATATTGTCTGGTCTCTTCTGCCAGTTTGAAACCCAGCTACCTCTGAAGGCAGCTATAGTATAACTTCCTAACAACTGTGTTAATATGGGGTTGTGTGTGAACCAATTTGTCTGAGATAATATTCCCTGCTTCTCAATCAGCAATGTGACAAGTTAACATGGAGAATGTTTTCCACTGCCTCAACTGAGTTAATTTAGACCTACTTTGGACATTGCTTCATTGTTGTTCAGATCTACCTGCCTTTCCTTGAAAGAAAAAAAAAATATATAAGGAAGAAAACCCAAACCACCTACTGTCTCTGTGGATGAGAACAGCTTGCACATGTTAGCAAGATATACAAAGTACAGCCATGAAATGTAGATGGGGAGGATTCTCTTTAATCAGTGCATATAAATTTGTATGTCAGAAAGGGCCATTGTTGAGGTGATAGTCTTATTGAGATAATTTGACTATTCAACAACCTTTTTTTAAATATCTGATTTAGGGGTGTTCTGATGCAATGACAACTTGGTTAATTATACCCTGGTTTTGTATGCTTTTGCTTCACAGCCATGTTGAAAGCATCTTTAGTCACCATCCCAAACTACTGCTGGTTTAGCTATGCATTATTAAACAACAATTAGGTACTAACCTACAATTAGCTGTGTGTCTGATGAAAAAAACCGATCCTTAGATACAGTTTGTGAAGTGCTTCAGAAAGAAAATTTTTAATGCCTGTTTTCATTACTGTTAGTATGCATACATGGTGCTCCAGCAGGTGCCACATAGTCTATCCCAGAGATTGAAACCTTTGGTCAAGGCCATCTGAAATCCACCCATCTCCCTTGCTACAGAACAAAGAATCACAGCTCTACCCAGCAGGATTTGGCTGAAAGGATTGCTTTAGACACCTCCCTCTACCTGGCACTATGTCAAAGACATCAACTGAATTCTGAGTCTCCCCAAATTACGCACAATTAGAAAAGCAAATTCTGTGTCTAGAACCACGAATGGCTGAACTCCTGCATACAGTCTGATGCCAAAGAAGGTCAATCAAGTTGAAATTGGCTTTCTGATGCTACCGTGTGGGTTACAGCCCAAATTTCACTGCTCTGTGCAACTGAAAATCATGCCAGATGTATTAAAATAGAGCAGAAATGGCACCTGGAACAACATGATCTGGTTAAATGAACAATCACTACAAGCAGTGATCAGAAAAAATATAGTCCCGCTACAGACACCATACCAGAGTTACTGGACAGTCCATGTTTAACTCCTCCATATTTCTTCCAGGATATATGTAAAACTTTCAGTAATAAGTGCTTATGAGCCTGCTCTTCTTCAGTGATGTGAATTTTCTGCTATAGCACTGGTTGATGTTTTCAGAAGGAACAGCCATTTTCACAAACACAGCCTCCCTTCTATTATTCTATAGTTTTTAGAACTGGCCCCCAGATTTTGTCACGTGAAGGTTTTCAATAAACAAAATTTACTTCTAGGAACAGTGAGTATGGCCATTTGTGGTCATTGACATCTTCAACAATTTTGAAACTAAAATCCATGTTATGGTTTTACCATCATTTTTATCTGCACATCTCAAAGGAGTCAAAAACTTTTATTTTCCAGATCCCACACTGTCATGCAAGTAAAATTGAAAAATTAATCTATGAATGATAAAAAATAATTATGCAAACTAAGTTATTAATTCAGTTTTACTTTTGCAAAATGAAAACTAGCCCTCTCCTTTTTCAGAAAGTACTATTTTCTTTTAAGAGTTCTTCCTAGACAGCAAAAGGAAAGAGAAATGACAGAGGTTTGGACTGATTTTTTGTTGTTGTTTTTTAAAGTCTTTGTCTTTTATGGATGAATTTGCACAATACTGCTGAATAACGCCCTGACTTGCAACATGAAGTTACGATTCAGCCCTAATCTAAACCTCCACATAGTTCTACAGTAGCAGGTATCAGTCATATCATATACATAAAATATATTGATAGAAGGAGAGGCTTTCTGGCTGAAAGAGATGCAATTAACAAGTGGATTTCTGATTTCTAGGTAAAGTACATAGGTGTCCCGAGTTAATAGTTCACTATTTCTCCCCACATACTTAATCTGAATTTATGGACCACTGCAGATGGATGGGCTCCCGAGCTGAAAAGCTCTCGGATGCCAAGGCAATACACATGACAGGTACTGCAAATGCAACTTGCCAGATGGAGCTTAGCTGTACCCATGGATAATAGGAATCACTCCTCTTGTCTTCTCCGTAGTGTCCTATCAGAAGAAATAGGGTATGACACTGCCTAACCACTGTCACCTTTCATTGCCACCACAGAAGTTGCCTCAGCTTTAGGAGGACAAAAAAAGCAAGGGAAGAACAGCTAACAAAAGAAAAAAAAAGTTAAAAAAATAAAATCCCCAAATCCTCCAGACCTTCAGATACTACTGTGATTAAATCAGGTTTGAATAGAAGAAAAACAGTCAGTAAATTCAAAGTGACCAAACCTGATGGAAGCAGAGGGACAGCCAGCCTATGCTATTACCTCTCTCTGCCTCTGGAATGATCCTTGGTGTTATAAACTGTTATTTACATCCTCTGCCCAGTCTCACAGGGAAGGTGATGACATTGCCTTCCTTCCACTTTATTTCTCCCCTCCCAGCAGAAGCCTTGATGCCGTTTAACTTCCTAATTCTCTGGCTGCCTTTGATGCCCAGTGTCCACCACCACAACAGTAAGCAGGAGAGTATAAAGCCCTGCCAAGAGTTGCAGCAGAAGAGCTTCCCAAGCCCCAGTGAAAAAAATCTGGCCTTGGGGAAATGAGAGGGCAATTCAGAATCTGACTCAGGGATCTAGCTGAAACTGTACGACAGACCATCATAAAAAGAGCAAGACAGACTGCAGAGCTGCAACTCATTCCAAGTGCTACAGCATTTCCTAAAACCAAAGTGAACATTGCGGATCCTCGACCTTAGCAGCCCACAGCTAGGCTCTTGCCCTCCTTTCCAGTTCTGGCCAACTTCTTCTCTCCCTTCCCTCCAGGAATCACATGGACCAGAAGCTAACACCATTCCCATGGCTTCAGAAAGAAAGGACAAAACAAACAACTTGCAAGCATCAGACATCAGCTGAGAGGCAGCCAGAGAGACACCAAGCCTTTTCACAGCAGACTGTAAGTAGTTCTTACTTCTTGCCAGCACAACAAATGCTACAGCCAAGCAAGCAGAAATTTCTCTGCTGTGCTTGAGTCCACAAACAGAAGGACAACATGTAATCAGCCATCTGAGCACCAAAGAATTATTCATCTTCAGGCAAGCAACAATACCTCTCAATTAGTCAGGTGTGGGAGTGGAAGAAGTTCTACAGGAGAGGCTCCCACTGCAGTAGTTCTTTCTGAAGCATATACACAACCCTCTTCCTTCCCTCTATCTATGCTTTCTACCCTGGCATTCTTATTTATGTCTAGCAGCTGGAAATCCTACCTGATGGCTGATTCCCAACACCTGCACACAGCTCTGTTACAGAGCGGGGCCAGCTGCCCTCCTGGTTCTGGAGGAAGCCCATAAGCTCTGCTGCATAGATCCTCCTCTGGTGCTGTTAAAGCTGAGTGCCTTCAGGGACTCCAGAAGAGCAGGCTGTATGTTCTGACCTACATAGTGTATCTACATTTTTAAATTTCATTCTCACAAATTGCTAAATCTCAAAATGAGATAAGCAGGTGACAGCAGTAGTCACCTGAACAACCATTGCTTACAAGCTTAAGAACAACTTCAGTTCATTATGCAAATCTGAAGTGTGATGCAGTAAACGGCAGTGAGAGGGCAACTTAAGGAGTATATGTAAACTGGGAGACATATATGGAACTAAAGTGAATGGAGGAGTTGCATGTATCAGGTGTACAGAATCAGTTTTATCTTGCTTTTCTATGAATATCTCTAATGAGATTATGTCTATAACAATGAAACAAACCTGGGCATTAGAGACCTACATGCTAATACAAGTGTTAATACGAACACACAGCATTGCTCTAGCGGAGAACAACAGGATTAACTGCTGCCTAAATATAATCAATTGGGAGTTAAGATAATTATGCTTAAGATTTGGACCCTAAACATATTTGCAAGTCTTGAGCCTACTCTGTGAAGTAAGAGGACATTATGCCAATATACCCACAGCTGAGAGTAATAAAATGAGAGCACAGGGAATACCGATCCTACCAAAAAACGCTTCTATAGTGTAGATATCATCACTCCTCTCTATAGTTCTACCTCATTTCCTTTTTGATGTCCATCACCATCTCACCACAACAATATTATATTTAGGAAAATGAGTAGTCACACTTGTTAAATCAGCCAGAATGCTGAAATAAGGAGAGAGGCAACATGACCCTTAATCCCAAACAAGTCTATTCCTTTATTACAGGTACTCCTTTCTGCATTACTCTTCCCGAAGGAAAAACAAAATAAAGTGTGACCTCTTAATTACCATAACTTTAAGTCTTTTTTCTCAAGATCCTGAGGAAACAAGAAAATTGGAATACATTTGTACTCACTTATAAGACAGGCCTCTTCCTTAAATCTAAGTCATAACCATTCAAAGGATCCATTTCTGTTTTTACTACAGCACAAAGTAAATTTTCTGCCCTATGTTGTACACATCAGTAGGCACAAACTGGAACTACAGGGTCATAGTACCACTCCGAAAGTCCTCAGCCAAGAACCAGGTAGGAGGAAAAAGGAAAACAACACCTTAGGGAATTTACAAAGTATTACCCATACTACCAGAACAGTGCCTGTAAACTTGGCTGTGAGACAGACCAAGGACCAGTGTATCCTTATTTTACTACACATGGAAAGTAAAGAAACATTTAGAGAGGAGGTTTGTTGACAGATGCTGAGTGAATTGAGTAGGGCTTGGTAGTAGCTCCTGGTTCAGGACCTGTATTCAGCCTGCTACAGACTCTTGGTTTTCTAGCTAAAATGCTGCAACCCCAAAGCAGCTCGGAAGCTCACCTCCTTCTGCAAAATGCCTGTGTTCCACTTGCTGTGGCCTGCCCCATTCATCTTCTTGCCATCAAATCTGCTCTCACCTCTTGCTTCCTGCTGTGTCAGTACATTAAGTTCTTCTAGCAGGAGGAAAATATATCGAAGGGATAATAATAACACTGGTAACGATAGTCTAAGAAATACATATTTCTTTCTCCATATTTCCCCTTGTTCGATTAGTCTCCCAGCAAGAGCAGCATTAATCACTGGGGCAACAGATAAAAGATAAAGGCCAATTTGAATTTTGCTGTGTGCTACTGAGTCTGTATGTGTGTGCTCAGGCAGCAGGATAATCTGTCATTTTGTATATTTATGCTGCTGGAGTCAGTCAAGACTGGTTCTCCATTGTTAGCACAGATTAAAATCATTCATGTCCTTATACTTTCATTGGAGGTCATCTTTCAGGGGACAAAAAAAAAAAAAAGGACGTTATGAGCAAGCTAAATTCAAGCTACTTCTGCAAATCTCTGTGTATGGCTTGGCACTGAGGCTATTGCTTGGATATTAGAAGAACACAACACATAACAGTTTTTTCTCCTTAACTGACCTGACTCTTTTTACACTAAGAATGAGTTTTCCTGCTCCAAAAGAGCTACTGGAAAAGAGCTGTTGCAAGTGAGAGGAAGAGGTGCTTTTAAGATGATCTTAGTGCAAGTGTGTGAACTGACTTTGAACTGCTGTGGAAGACGACATGGGTCCTCAGATCTCACTGCCAACAATTCTACTGAACCAAGTCCCTGCGAGCTTGGCAAGAAAAAAAAAGACTTCGCTTTATCCTTGGGGAAGATGGAGCGTGGAACAAAGCAGAGATTACAAAGTAGAACAATGATTACTAAGCCGTATGGGTACAAGTCTCTGTCTTCTCCAAACCTTTCTCTATCCAAAACAGAGTTGCTAGAACCACCAGCCTACCACCTCCAGCCATGTCACTCTCCACCTTTAAATCTTGCTGTTTCCTTCCCATATCTCCATGAGATAGATGTATCTCATCCTCTGGACCTTAGTTCCTTGTCTGCACCTCAGTATTCACCCTTTCTCTACTCACTTTCATACATTTAACCATTAGAGCATTCCCAACATTTCCTACTCTCTGGTTCATGTCTCCTAATAAACTACTGGTATTCCCTGGAAGTGTCCTTACACACCAATCAATTTCCTTAGCACACCCGATCTGAGCAAATGCAAATGGGCACACAGTGAAATGGGCAACACAGCACTAGTGGAAAACTCTCAAAGCAATTATTAGGGAAGATGGTCCTTTTATGAGTCATTTTAAGGGCAAAAAGCCAGCAGACCAAATTTTCTCCAAAAACATGCTATAAGAAAGAAGGAGAATGTTTGCATTCCATGCAATACCAAGAGAACTGAAATCCAATTCCCCACTCCTTTGGCTTTATTTTTCTGTTGAAATTTTGTGGAAACAAATTCTTATCTTTCAGAATATAAGTAATTTTGCAATCAAAATGAACAACATCCCACCTACTCATACGCCACATAAGAGAGGAGAGAAAGGATTGGTGGTTGTATAGTCTGTCTTGCTAATCACTACTTTTAAGAGCTGTATCGTGACAGACATATCTTGCAAATCAGTGACAACTCATCCCTCAGATGAAAAAGAAACTAGCAGAAATCCTTCTGTTTCTGATTGTTAACACCACCATCATTCTACAGAAAACCTAAGGCATAATTAAATGGTTTCAGAAAGCTGGTCTGTCACAACAGCATGGATGTGTTTTTAATTTCTGCACATTCATTAAAATATGAGCTAGGAAAGGCAAGATGTACATTCCTACCTCTCAGCCAGTCTTGTAAAACACCCAAACAAATAAAATGGAACTATATGCTCTGTAAGTATTTTGGCAATGTCTGCAGCTTCTAGGCATTTCCCCGAAGTATATAAATAGCAAGCAGAGCAGATACGCTATAACAAAATGTGAGCCAATCCTCCAACTATATTTGAGCTAAACTCATTGATTCTACTCCATTTATTTCTAAGCAGTTGCTTTTGCAGTATTTGATCTCTTCATCATACATTGTCACTGCACAACTGTCCTAGAACAACACACTTGTCCTATTCTTTCATTTGGCTTGTGATCAAATGTATGGTCAATTATAGTAGCTTTGGTTCCTGAGTACTACATCAATCAGATTTTGAAAATAATCTTCCACGTGACTTTCAACAATCCTTTTTGGCAGGGATAAAAATGTCTATGTCTAAAAACACAAAGGGATACTCTGCCCTGACAAAAAAGTACATACTGATGTTATTAAGGGTACTTTCAGAGAAATATATGCCTGCCTGCCTGTCTGAAGAAGGTAAGTATCAGTTTACTACACCTGTTATTACATCTTCTTATCCTTTTGTTACAGAAAAGGGCATGCTTTTTGGTCACCTGAAATCACGCAAATATTTCAACAATAAAGATAAAAGAATTCATCAGAGAAAATCTAAAAAAGCACTGAAATACTAGAAAAGTGCTAAACCAGCCCCCCCTTTCATATCTTCATTTTCAACATTCACAGTAGAAGAGAACTGGGTATATGTGACAAAAATACCAGCTGAGATTTTGCTGCAAGTCCCAAATGATTGTTCAGATCTGCAGATTAAAGGCAATGTAAACTCAATGCTTCTAGAAATTAATCGGCTAATTCGGGCCTTCTGTAAACTACTAGTCTAAAGAAATAAAAAGACGATCTTCATCCCAGCAGAACACACAGAGGAGTGGCTGAAGTGACTACTTGCCAATGCTACTATACGAAAACAGGTTATCCAAAGGAGTGTAAGCTGTATATTGAGAAATCATACTATGCGTCAGCTTGTGGCACTCAAGTTTGCCACACACATTCAATCAAATCCCTCCCCTGGAGTCATGAAAGAGTAGTCTCCATTTGGAGCCGACAATGATTACTAAGTTAAACATTCAAATATCACTGGTGATAATGTCAACAAATGACAGCATACACCAGCATATGCATGAGCTGTTTTAAAAATACAATGTTCTTTATTACTGTAATTCTGCTTAGCAGAAATACAAGGCTGAGCTTATTTCCATCATCAGTACTTGCCAGCACTTGAGAGCGTAGGCTGGAAAAGTAATGTTACAGTAAGATCACACTCTCTTTTTGGATGGGTACTGAACTCCTAGTTCACTATGGCACTTCCAGAAGTGCAGCACACCTGTCATCTGCAGAAAGTGAATGAAATAATGAAAAAATAGGATTATATTTTAGATTATATGAGCTTTATAGGTAATCTGAGTATCCTGAACATGCGTCAATAAATACCATTTAAACACCCCACCCCACCACCCCTCTAATAATCAGTTAAAACTTGGAGAATATTTTTATCCCTTTCCCATACAGAACATTATCATATCATATACATGTTTCTGGCTAGGTAGCTGCTACATCGCATGCCAAGGATTCTGTATTTCAGTGTGCACTAAATCTATTTCTATACTACATACTTGTGGGATATTTAGAGGTCATTTGTTTGTTGAATTAATCACTCTGTAATCTACATGAACAGTAGTTTGCATGAAAATTTTCTATCCCACATTTGGGTTCTTGCTTCTAAACTCTGCCTTCTTTCTCTGCCCAAACCATGTTACCATTTAATCATCACAGAAGAGGTGTGACTGTGAATAAATAAATGCCATTTTGTGAATTTCACTGCAGCAATGTAACTTTACCATCTCACTCAACAGGACTGTAGTGCAGGAGAAAGGATTCCACTCTGAAAGAGGGCTTTGGTCTCTTTAAGAAAAAAAAGTTGAGGAAGAAGCAGAAAAGGAGGGATGAGAGCCAGACTGCGTAATTCTCAGTGGTACCAATGGGCCAGTGAAGTCAGTCTTTAACACAGAGACTCATCAAAAGCTCTTTTTTCATTAGAGCTTTGCTGTCTTGGGATGAAAATGTCACTAGTGACTTATAAGAAGCAAAAACTAAATTAAAGGCCAATTTCTTCCCCCCTCAAATTATTATCTATGAGTGTAAAAGAAAGTACCTAGGCAAGACCAAGGGTGAGACAATTTTATTGGTCTTAGCTGACAGCAAAAGTCTAATTAGACTGACAAATCTTCTGTGCTCTTTTCCTTTGTGATATACACTGTAAGAAAGGATTTAGCCTGGAGCTGCACGTTATGGAAAGACATTAATCAAGATTATTGGACCCTCAATAGAAAACACAGAAGGCTGGAAAGCCCAATGGTTAAAATAAAAGGTTGAGAACCTTATTCTGAGCCATGCCAATGGACTGGACTCTCCATGTGGATAATGGGCAGATCCCCTCTTCTATTCTCTAGAGAGAACATTCTGCATATTATGTATCGTGCACTGTCATTCTATGGCTCTAAGATCATAGCTG
Source organism: Phaethon lepturus (assembly GCF_000687285.1). Taxonomy (NCBI): domain Eukaryota; kingdom Metazoa; phylum Chordata; class Aves; order Phaethontiformes; family Phaethontidae; genus Phaethon; species Phaethon lepturus. Next base: position 118,438 of record NW_010555323.1, on the reverse strand, counting down.
AAAACATTCACAAGTAAGTTATTTATGTTACCTCCAAGCTACAGTTTGAACAGTTTGGCAAGTGTCATTATCCTCACCTCAAGAAGTTGAAGCATGCACTAGATAGGTACCAGAGCACATAGTTTCTAGTTTCTCATGGAAAGCATAACCAGAGGCCCACCTGTCCTCCCAGAAGCATTCTGATCTCTCTTTCACAGAAAACTGCCTCTGATTTTGGTCTTGGGACCCCAGCCATCCATGTCATAGGGCAGACATAGTAGGGGCCTGCCCTAGGTCAGCGGGCCCTAGGGCCTCCAGAAGCTTATCTGGAGCAGTTCTCCTTAAGGACCCATGCACCAGCTGGAATCATATCTTGGATTCACTGAACTGAACGTGTTTTGAATGGAACACTCGTGTGTCACCACGCATGCTTTTCTATACTAGCTTCAGTAATTAACTTCAAAGATATCTTTACACAAATCATTTGAAAAATGAATAACCCAGCTGTGAACTGGACAGAATGTGCCACGTGAGACCGTATAGAGTCTCCTAGGAAGCTTTGAGCAGTGACTTGCTAAATAAATTCTGAGCATATAAGCAGCTGACATGGAAGCAGAAGCCAAAAGAACGAGTGTCGCTTTAACTCATTTTCACCAAAGTCTCCCAAACCCAGAAATCCCTGAACTACTTCACTAATAATTGAAGCTGTACTTTAAATCAGGAAACAGGGACATGTGAGATTACAAGACCTTTAATCAATTGCTAGCGGAGTAAACCTGGGAGAAACATGGCAGCCTTGCAAGAACACGATGTGGCACAGCACGGTGACTCCCAGCTAACAGCGGCCTGCACAGCACGCTGCTGTACCGCACGCAAAAGCTAACGGCTTGTCTTTGAGGCCTTCGTCAGGGTAACGTGGCAAAGCCGAATTCCCAGAGAGGATATTACTATCGCAGGAGAGTCTGGCGCGTCAGGGCCCTGAGACCGGCAGCGGGGATTTCGTACAACACACGTCACTTCTGAACAGGCCGTACTTACATCCAGAACAACAGCCTGTGTGAGAGAGTCAAATCGGCATTTTGACTCCGGGGCAGCAGAGCACAAGCACCCTTTGCAACTCACTGAAACAAACGCGACTCAAAACTCCTTTTTCTCCCTTATTTTCAGTTAACAGAAAAAGGTCAGCTCTTGTTACCTTCCTTCAAGGCCTCTCTGAAGGATATCTGAATCACAGAAATGTTCCTATCAGCATACCATAGCCATACAGCTCAACTGTTACTCAAATCCTGCCTGTCCTCCACTGATCTGCGTTTCACTTCCTTGCAGACATGTTGTTATAAATTTTAAAATAAAACCAAGTTATAGACATTTTAAATGCTAATATCATTGCCACTGGGTATTTCCAGTAACATTTTTCTCTCAACTCCCTTTCTCTTGATGGTTCGTCCAAGACTATATCCCACGTTTGGGATCTTCACAAACTGAAAAGCATGTCATTGGTCTCTGCATATACTGTATGTTTTAAAGTACTTCATTTTCCCAGCTGTTTTAGTCTAACTGTGCTCTAAAATTCTTCTGGCAGACTCAGACTACCTCTCTGCAGGAGCTATCTTGGTGTGTGTTACAAACAGATGAAATCTTTGCAGTTTTCATGCTCCTCTGTATTTCCTGAACAACTGATGTGTAAATCTAAATCCTACTGAAATTCCCCTGGATTTTGTATCACGTTGGGATTACAGACTTGATATTCTGCTTTATATGCATTTCAAAAAGGAGAAGTTTTAGTTAGTTACGTATGAAAATGAGCAATAGAAATAGCACAAATAATTCTAATACAGTAGTAATAATAATTCTTTATCCTGACTCTTGCTATATTGCATTAGATGCTTTACTTTTACTTGTGTCATGCTTGGTATTTCTACAATGGGCCAGAACCCTTCTATGTTAAATAGGGTACACGTACATATTAAAAAGTACATTTTGAACCCAAGGAGTCTGCAATCTAAACATAAAACAAGATATCACACATGGATACAGAAAAAAGGATAATAAAACAAAAAATGTGACAATATTGATTGGCTTGATAAACAGTTGCCTTAGACCATCATCAGCCTAACCTCTGACAACTTTTTGGTACACATCATGATGAAAGGAGCACTTCAATGGGATTGGAGAAATAACCTGCTGTTGCCTTGTGGATAGTACCAGGAAGCAGAAAAATTCTTATGATCAAATCTAAGTGAGCAAAAAAATGCTTGAATCGTGCTGATCAGAATGGGGAGAGAAAAGGCTAGATTGTGAATGGCCTTGAAAGTGAAGAAAAATAGTTTATTTCTGAGCAGAAAAGAGAAGAGAAAGCTGGAGCAAGGTAATAACTAACTGTATTTGTACTGTTCATAGCCTTAGGTAACTATATTTTACATTCCCCAAAGAACAAACTTGTTCTATTAGATTTTTCCACCACTTAGATCTAAAATTGTAAGCAGGCTTGACAATGGTGGTGTTGAACACAAGCAAGATAAAATAACCATTAGGCATCTGAAAACCGCAGTTGGAGATACTGCCCAAACAGAAAAAGACAATTTCTTCTCACTTTCACCGCACAAATAATGCAACTTAAGCTGACAGAATCAAATTCTACCAAGAGTAAGGGAGAAAGGCGAGGCATCTGTGCTGCTACAGCAATAAAATGGCCTGATATTGAAATGCAGAAAGTTGTAATGGAGGTACATATTGACCCATATCTTTCTTTCAGTGGGTTGCATGAAGTGTCAAAGAGTTATTGCTTTAATATCATCTGAGATGAGGCCATTTGTTGTGGTGCATGTGTATCCAGGAAATCACAGCTCTAACCATGTTTTTAGAAGCACTTTGACACTTTATTAAATCTTCTTGATGCTCTTTCAGCACACAGTGGTCTCTACAGGCTGAGTGACCTGCCATATAGGTTAGACAGGAAGATTTCTGGAAGAGTTCCTCTTCAAGTAAGCCAGGGCTGTTTCCAGCTTGACCCAGCCCACAAAGGTCCAGTGCTACTCTCTTGTTACACTCCTATAGCTAAACACAGTTCTGCTGCCTTTATAAATTATAGAAAATCTCCAATAAACTAACAAGAGCAGGACTGGGATCACAGACTTTACTCCTCTGGAGATGTAATCATACAAAGATTTTCTTTAAAATTAGTGCTAGCCACTGAGGAGAAAGAACTGTAATTCTTTCAAAGTTTATGACAGTTACTAAACCTGGGGTAAATTCACTTCATTTAGCTGAGACTTTATAAATCACCTATTGGGTGTTTGAGGCTAATAACTCAATTAATCCCAGTCCTGTTGCCAAATGGATTTACAGAGTACCAAACGGGGCAATGTTAAACCTTGGCTTGGAAATAATTACTCTAAGAGCTGTAAATTCCACTGCAGCCAGAAGTACCTCACAGAATCACAGAATGATTGTGGCTGGAAGGGACTTCTGGAGGTTATCTGGTCCAACCCACCTGCTTAAGCAGGGTCACCCAGAGCCAGTTGCCCAGGACCATGTGCAGATGGCTTCTGAATATTTACAAGCACAGACACTTCACAACCTCTCTGGGCAGCCTGTGCCACTGCTCAGTCACCCTCACAATAAAAAAGTGTTTCCTGATGTTTAGAGGGAAACTCCCATGTTTCACGTTGTGTCCATTGCCCCTGGTCACCACTGTTGTCTTTACACCCTCCCTTAAGGTATGTGTACACACTGATAAGATCCTCCCTGAGTCTTCCCTTCTCCAGGCTGAAAAGTCCCAGCTCTCTCAGCCTTTTCTCATAGGAGAGATGCTCCAGTCCCTTAACCACCTTAGAGGCTCTTTGCTGGACTCTCTCCAGTAGTTCCATCTCTCTTTTGTACTGAGGAGCCCAGAACTGGACACAATACTCCAGGTGTGGCCTGACCTCCTACACAAGAGGACAATTTTTGTATTTTCTTACCCTAAGTGACCAGGTGTCCTGGTTTCAGCTGGGATAGAGTTAATTTTCTTCCTAGTAGCTGGTATAGTGCTGTGGTTTGGATTTAGTATGAGAATAATATTGATAACGCACTGATGTTTTTAGTTGTTGCTAAGTAGTTCATAGAATCATAGAATCATTAAGGTTGGAAAAGACCTTTAAGATCATCAAGTCCAACCATCAACCCAACACCATCATGCCCACTAAACCATGTCCCAAAGTGCCACATCTACACATTTTTTGAACACTTCCAGTGATGGTGACTCCACCTCTTCCCTGGACAGTCTGTTCCAATGTTTGACCACTCTCTCCGTCAAGAAATTTTTCCTAATAACCAATCTAAACCTCCCCTGATGCAACTTGAGGCCATTTCCTCTTGTCCTATTGCTAGTTACTTGGGAGAAGAGACCAACACCCACCTCACTACAACCTCCTTTCAGGTTGTTGTAGAGAGTGAGGCTAAAACAACTCCAGTTCCCTCAGCTGCTCCCAATAAGATTTTTGCTCCAGACCCCTCACCAGCTTCATTGCCCTTCTCTGGATACTCTCCAGCAACTCAATGTCCTTCTTGTAGTGAGGGGCCTAAAACTGAACACAGTATTTGAGGTGCAGCCTCACCAGTGCCAAGTACAGGGGCACAATCACTTCCCTGCTCCTGCTGGCCACACCATTTCTGATACAGGCCAGGACGCTGTTGGCCGCCTTGGCCACCTCGGCATACTGCTGGCTCATGTTCAGTCGGCTGTCAGCCAGCACCCCCAGGTCCTTTTCTGCCAGGCAGCTCTCCAGCCACTCCTCCCCAAGTTGTATTCCTTATACTAAGTCAAGGACTTTTCAGCTTCTCATGCTCTGCCAGTGGGGAGATGCAACAAGAAGCTGGGAGGGGGCACAGCCAGGACAGCTGACCCAAACTGGCCAAAGGGATATTCCATATCATATAACATCATGCTCAGTATCTAAAACTGGGGCTGGCCAGGGGCAGCAATTGCTTCCTGGGGACAGGCTATTGATCACTGGGTGGTGAGCAATTGTTGCATTCTGCATCACTTGTTTTTGTACATTCTTTTATCATTATTATTATTATTATTTCCTCTTTCTTTGCTGTCCTATTGAACTGTTTGTATCCCAACCCACAAGTGGGTTTTTTTCCGGATTCTCTCTCCTATCTTGTCTTGGGGGGAGCAGGCAAACGAGTGGCTGAGGGGTGCTTAGGTGCTGGCTGGGGCTAAACCACTACACCAGGAATAGATCCTTTCTACAGGAAGGTTATAAAAGGAAAATGAAAAATGGCTCTACCTGGAAGTAACGCTCTATTGTTTTTCTCCCCATTATGAACTTCACTTTTGTAGCAGTACATACTGTCATAATAATAAATAACCATACAACCATCCCCCATTAAGCTTTATAACACTCTTAGGAATACATTTCCCCACATATGGAACCGTGGAAACATAGTTAAAATCATGTTCTCATTCACATTGGTGCAGTCCTACTTACATAAATGGGGTTGCACTAGAAAGGAGCAAAATCTGTCCCCATTATCATGTATGTGTACCATAATAATTCATCCAGCTGTTT